>NW_024091566.1:0-18888 GCF_014356525.2 Nilaparvata lugens
TAAAATTAGGACAACAACAGCTGATAACCGATTTTTTAATATCCACGCTTTACTCACATCATACTTGTTCCAAAACTTCCTTCTACTCATCATTCATTTAACAATAAAAAATCATATCAATGATCAGTAAAGGACGAAAAACTCAGCCCCATGATGCTGCACTAGTCTCAACACCTCAAATTTTCATCTTGTTCTCAGTACGCCCTTATCCTGTCTCAAATCCTTGATTTCTCTAAATTCTACTCACGCATACAAGTGTGGGCGCTCTATTCGAGCATCCACACACACATACACACTCACACACCGACTGATATCACCACGCATTCCCAGGACGACCTAGCTGGTGTCTCACATTTGGTCTTAGTTCATATTCCTTTTATTTTACATACATACACTTTTTATTTAGTACTACTACAACCGCGTCATACAGACTGATATCACATGCACAAGACAAACCATAGCGTGGTCCTCTCACTGGTTTGTCTCTGTATATAGTAACATTTTACATATATACATTTTTTATTTACAATAATATACCGTCATACTAACATAGAGGAGACCGACTCGAGCATTGCGTGGGACGTTGTTAACGGTAACCCATAGAGCTGTAAATATATAATATAGTAACCCGTCCGTCCTTTTTGTCTTGGTGTCCATCAACTAACAGAAAATGCTCCTTTTTCCAGAATGGCCACCAACTCATTCCTCCTCATTCTCCTACTCCTCCTCCAAGACAGTGATGATGAGAAGGTGGAGACAGTTCTCTCTCTTCCATAGTGATGGAAGAATTGTATTACTATGCTCTCTCCAGTCTTCTCTCTCCTTTCCTCATTGAGCGTACTCATAACTTCATCTCGTGCTCCTCTGAGAATGTCTCTCTTGAAATGTTTTTCGGTACTTCTCCCTTTATCAGTATTGTTTTCTTCACACACTCTTCTCCTTTCCTCGTCAAGCGTATCTACTCTCATTCTTCATCTCGTGCTATTCTGAGAATCTCTCTCCTGAATTGTTTTTCTGTACTTCTCTCTTTATCAGTTGTTTTCTTCACACACTCTTCTCCTTTCTTCGTCAAGTGTATTTACTCTCTTTCTTCATCTCGTGCTCCTCTGAGAATCTCTCTCTTTAATTGTTTTTCGTTACTTCTCTCTTCATCAGTTGTTTTCTTCACACACTCTTCTCCTTTCCTCGTCAAGTGTATTTGCTCTCATTCTTCATCTCGTGCTCCTCTGAGAATCTCTCTCTTGGATTGTTTATCGGTACTTCTCTCTTCATCAGTTGTTTTCTTCACATACTCTTCTCCTTTCCTCGTCAAGCATATTTACTCTCATTCTTCATCTCGTGCTCTTTTGAGAATCTCTCTCCTGAATTGTTTTTCTCTTCATCAGTTGTTTTCTTCACACACTCTTCTCCTCTCCTCGTCAAGCGTATTCACTCTCATTCTTCATCTCGTGCTCTTTTGAGAATCTCTCTCCTGAATTGTTTTTCGGTACTTCTCTCTTCATCAGTTGTTTTCTTCACACACTCTTCTCCTTTCCTCGTCAAGTGTATTTACTCTCATTCTTCATCTAGTGCTCTTTTGAGAATCTCTCTCCTGAATTGTTTCTCGGTACTTCTCTCTTCATCAGTTGTTTTCTTCACACACTCTTCTCCTTTCCTCGTCAAGTGTATTTGCTCTCATTCTTCATCTCGTGCTCTTTTGAGAATCTCTCTCCTAAATTGTTTTTCGGTACTTCTCTCTTCATCAGTTGTTTCCTTCACACACTCTTCTCCTTTCTTCGTCAAGCGTATTTACTCTCATTCTCCATCTCGTGCTCCGAATCTCTCTCTTTAATTGTTTTTCGGTACTTTTTCTTTCATCTCCTTGTTCGTCCACACACCTTTCCCTGTCTCCCTGTCTTGAAATTATTTTTCAGTACTTCTCTCTTCAACATTTGTTCCTTTCATACATTCTTCCACTTGTCTCTCTGTCACCGTCCAATGTCACTTCTCTATCAAATTTACTTTCTTCGTCATTTGTTTCCTGCTACGCGTATTCTTCACCTTGTTATATCTATCCGGATTCGTTTTGGTGTCTCTTCTGGCTCCATATAGTGTCACTTCCTCTTTATTATTATTTGTCCTCACAAACGCTCCACTTCTGAGGACTAGAATTCTTCTTGAACGCTGTTTTAGACTCTACTTTTCTGTTTTCTTTCTTCTCTTTGACATGCTGCCTTACACATTACTCATCAAGTCTTTTTCTTGGATCTCTCTCTATTTTCCAGCTCTCCTTTTCATGATTTTCTCCGAACATTATTTATCTCCTGTCTCCTTGGATGAGCTTTCAACTCTTTTCAGCTCTTCTTCTGTCTCTGTTTGATCACCTCTTCATCCTCTGTTATTACTCTACTAGTAGATAACCCGTGCTTCGCAAAGGTCTATTTTAAAACTTTGCAAAATGAAAACTTGACGTAATAAAAAATTCCAAATTTGAAAATAAGAGAGAATAGGGTTGTGTTTGCTCGTGTGTTCGCATCAAAACATGTCAACTTGTGGATTGCATAACGGAAAAACGGGAATGATTTAGATCTCCAAATTTTACGTTTTCCGTTCTCCGTTACGCTACACAGCCGTTCGGAAATCAATGTCTTGTAACAGCATTAAAAAACACACTTCTGGGCAGCAACAATGTAACCAATGGAACTTCATGTACGGTAGCATAGTTAGATGAGATTTGAACATTAATTTTGAAAAATCTATAAGGAAAATTGAAATTTGGGCTTCCAGGTGCACGAGATTGATATTTTTAGAATCTATGTGCAAAATTTGAAGATCTAAATCATTCCCGTTTTTCCGGTATGCAATCCACAAGTTGACATGTTTTGATGCGAACAAACGAACACACGAACAAACACAACCCTACTCTCTCATATTATATAGATATATATCGACTTCTCTGATTATCATACATCCACGTAAATTATACATACTTCTTAGTATAATATTATATTTCCCAGTTTACTTTTCACAGTGTTTAATTTCATTTGCAATAATTATATTTCGTGATATAATCAAATAATTCAATAATTTCTAGCACTTCAAATAAAAATCTATCAATTGATCAAACTGTACTCCATCGTCTCGACACTCATTCCTTTCGTTTTCTCCTTTCTTCAACCTCAGCATTTGACTCTTTTCATCGGTTCTTCTCACTCCTCAACACCACAGGTTGAAGAAATGAGAGACTAGTATATCAAATACTGTTGTTTTGGGGCCTCTGTCATCTCCCCCCCCTTTCATCAGTTCCCAGTACACATTCTCTCATTGTCTCTCTCCTTCTATCTCGATTATCAATATATTTCCTCGGCCATGCTCTTCCTCTACATCATAACATCTCTTGATATGACCATCATCCTCTATTGTTCCTCACTCCATCATCTTCAAAACAGTATGATTCTTTCTCTCTTTCTTTCATCATTGTGTAAATACTTTTTGTATCCTGCATCAAGTAAACCCAGATCAATTGAAACAATATCACTGTAATCATGAAGCCAGAATTCAGGATTGTTAACCGGCAGGTACATACGACAATTAAGCGATATTATATTTTCTGGCTCTAAATTTTGTCAAATTACGCAAAAATGTTCCAATTAATGGTGATTTGAGTGTGATAGGTTTTATTATTCTGTTTTTAACCGTCAAAATTTAAAATTCTTAGTTTTCGTTGTTTTTTAGTAAGAATGGACTAAATTTTAGGAAAGTGAAACCATAACCCCATTTCGGACTTTTAAAATGCTATCTAAATTTGGGAGAGAAATAGTACAAGGAGTATCCTTAGTTTTTCTCTCCCAATCAGTGCTACTTTGTAAAAATTATAAATAAAAAAATAAAATTATCACAAAAATATCAAAAAAATTCAGTGAATTGACGCTGATTATCACAAAATTGTGCGTGGGTTATGAAGTTCACAGTATGTCACCCACGTTTAATTTCCAACATATAGGAGAATATTAAATGTTTATCAAGCACATATTCAGCAGCCCTGAACCCCTGCAGGATACAAGTGAGGTCCTTGTTATAATGACAGTATTTGATTAATATTTGTGTTGCTATCCTTGTCTATCATTCGACAAAGCAGATAGCGCTATCCTTCTCTAGCTCCGCAACGTTGCCAGATCGTTTTTCAACAATGTGAAATATAATTAAATAACAAGATATTAAATCTCAATTATTAAAATTTATTACTCAATCATTAAACTTTTTTTATGAATGAAAAATAATTGATAATTTCAAGCAAGAATGAATATTTAATATCACATCAGAGATAATCAGTACATCATTTGATATATTGGTATTAGCTGAAGTAAAAGTTTTGGGATTCTAATATTCTATCATTGAACAATTACTAATTCATCAAAATAACGAGAAATTAGACAATCAATGCTCATATTGACATGAATTCCTTGAAAACTTCTTTCTCAATATCCTGTCTGTGATCACGTTTTCTCATTCAATACTTAAAAAGTGAACAAATCTTATTATGTGAAATATGAATATGAAGATGAAACCTCGTTTTTTTAATTTAAATTGATTTTGAACAAATATTGTCAACATCAACGTCTTATTCTTTCAATTATAATAATATTATATATAAAATATATCAATTAAAATATTAAATCTCAATTATGAAAATTTATTATTCAATCATCAAACATACTTTTTCTTGATGAATAAAAAATAATTCATAATTTCAAGCATGAATGAATATTTAATATTACATCAGAGATAATCAGTACATCAGTTGATATATTGATATTAGCCATCCTCTAGAGAAGGCAGTGACAATGCAGAGAATCGGCAAAGCAGTTCTCATATTGTCTTTTTTTAATCCAGTTCTCATATCTCTCTCCACTGATATTATAATGTGGCAATATGGAACCCTCTATATATCTGTAATTGGGCTTTATTACTACGGAATTTATAATCTCTGTTTCTGGGTTAGTCTCAAAACATTGATACGCACGTGCGTTACTCGTTACTGCAAAAACCAATTGATAATAATTATTATTCTCAGTGTGGGAGGTGGTGGGTGTGTGAGTGAGTGAGTGAGTGATTGAGAGAGTGAAAGAGTAAGTAGGTGAGTGAGTGAGTGAGTGAGCGAGCTGATGAGTAAGGGATTCAATGAGTGTGTGAGTGAGTGAGTTGAAGAGTTAGTGTGTGAATGAGTAAGTAAGTGAGTAAAAGTGTGGGTGAGTTATAGAAGAAGTGAGTGAAAGAGTGAATGAGTCCAAATAAGTGAGAACAATATTTAATGTAAGGTAGACATTGGTGAGAGACATGTTCTACATGTCAGCATGTACATGTCAGACATGCGCATGCGCATATTTCCCACCTACAGCATGAGTATCTATTGGGGGTGGTTAGATGGGGGAGGCGGTTGTGATGACAGGGTGAGGGGGTTGAATGATGGTGCATAGCAAATGACGAGAGTGAAGTTCAGAAATAGAAGTCGACATTTTAGTCGTGATTGAACTGAGGATAAATTTAGCATTTAGTTGCCAGTTTGAGTCGTACGTGGCTTTAGAGCCGTAGATGCGCTTTCCAAGTCTGTTTGTAGGAGATCGCTTCAGTTCTGAGAGAATCCAGGTGGCTGTGAATCAGATAGATCGGAGAATCCTACTCTGATCATTAGAAATTAGTTTTGAGAATCAGAACAGATCTTTGTTTCAAAATTTCTTCAACAGAACGAGCAAGATTATTTATTTATTTCATCGAGAATCACAAATCATAGTTATAATAATATATAATATGATTGGGAGAAGACAACAGGCATAGCCCAAAACTGTCTTCTCCTAAATTTTTACAAATAAGTTTCGAAAAGAATAAGGTTGAGACTTCACTTTTCACTTCAAAAAGTCCAATTTCCACTTCAAAGCTAAAACTAAAAATTTCAAATTTTGATATTTAAAAACTGATTGAAAACAAAACTATTTCACTAATATCTCTACAAATTGGAAATTGTTGAGTAATTTTTCACTCTAATTTCACTCTTGTTTAAAAATGCTGACTTTTAGTTTTCAATACTACTTCAATATAAAATATGTTGCTTCTTCAATATATTGTAATTTTAATAGAGATATGTAATAGAGTATTTGTAATTTAATATAGTATATGTAATAAAAACGACTACATGAGTCCTGTCTAATGTCACGTAGCCTACTGCTCCGTGGAGGGGCATGAACATGCACTAATTAATATAAATCTTGAATTAATAAATTGAAAATCGGAATTATATTTATAAACTCTGAGTGATAGTTTTCAACGTTTAATGGCTTATGTTGTGTCGACATGTGTGACGTTCTACTCCTTGGCGGGACACAAGCACGCACGAAAATGAATGTCAGGTAGAATATCAATCCCAAATCACTACATATAATCCAACCATGTTAAAACTCTATAATAAATATAGCTTTATGACAGCTCATGAATAAATATTTGGGCCCATTCGGCATATAAATTACAATATGAAAGGTGAAAAATTAATATCATATAGCTGTTGCAAACAATTATTATGCAAACTGCCTTCTCAATTGACTAGTTGTTGATACAAGTAAGCTTTGGTTTATTTAGGGTTTATGTATCGGTTCAATTCTAAACTCACAAATATTTGAATTACCAATCAAAATAGTAAACATTATGAATACATGTGGTTTTTGTTAATAAATTTCTGAAAGATATACCATTACTGATTTACTAGTTGCAGCATTTATAGGTCAGATAACTGTCATTTATCTGCCTTAGATAAATATTCTTAATTCATAATTCAGGGGCTGTACAATCATTGGGTACATCACACTAATGAAGCACAAAAAGTTTTGGGATTCTAATATTCTATCATTGAACAATTACAAATTCATCAAAATAACGAGAAATTAGACAATCAATGCTCATATTGACATGAATTCCTTGAAAACTTCTTTTTCGATATCCTGTCTGTGATCAAGTTTCTCATTCAATACTTGAAAGTGAACAAATCTTATTATGTGAAATATGAATATGAAGATGAAACCTCGTTTTTTCAATTTAAATTGATTTTGAACAAATATTGTTAACATCAACGTCTTATTCTTTCAATTATGGGGAGAAATACTGCAACATCTCTACAACATTCCCTCCCATACGATCAAATTTTTAGAATATGAATCCATTCAATAGCCAATTAATATTCTAACCAGAAACATGTCCTCATTTGAGAAATATTGACTATCAAAACTTGGGAAGGGAACAGTTTTGGGGTAATCCTTTTTACCTCTCTCTCTCTCTTTTTTTGTGTGCATGTGTGAGCAACTTGATTAGAACTTCAACTCTTCATTTCTGATAGGCTTTCCTATAGTATTTATCTAGTGGAATTTGAAATATTGTTTCCAATTGTAAATAATATAAAGTTTAAATTCTCTTTTATTATATGTTATTGTATTTTGATTAATAGTTTTATTTACTTATAATATTAATCTTATGTAATCTTATTACATAATATGTAATCTATTTTTTCTGTTCTTATGTAAATTTGTCTCTCTTGTAAAGGGTTGTGTGGCAGAGAGGACCAGGAGTCCTAATTCCGCCCTAATAAAGGCATATAATCAATCAATCAATCAATCTCTCTCTATATTGCAATATTGTATTCACTATTACTCATTCTAATATCATCCATCTTATCCATTCATCCGATTTCTAAGATTCAAATCACATATTCACATCCCAACAGCTGTATTCCATCACAACCCGGTCGTGTGTTGAAGGGAAGGATATTATTTTATATCCTTCTTAAAGAATCGACAATTATTTGTTGGAACACCGCCGATCTATGAAGTTACATTACAATTTTATATTATCGTTATTCCAATTGCATTTCTATTCTCTATTCTCATTGATTAATCATCTATACTTTGTAAAATTCGTTGAATAATTAGCATTACCGTCATTTAATATAAATTAGTATATACGCCAGTAAATATTGTAACATACATAAATAAAGAAATCTAATCTAATCTATTTGTTCTCTCTCAATAGTTGATTTTATTATAATGTATTTATGAATGAACGAATGAATGAATGAACAAAATAAGCATTCACTGATTCATTCTACCGATGAATTATTCGACGCAATATAACCATGAAGCAATTACCTAAATGTAATATTAAATAATCGAACATATCTGCTGATTATTTGAAGTTGCAGTCCAGGTCAATTGGGCCAACACTCATCTCACCAAGAACAGGCTCTCAAGGTGCTCTCCAGGGAGCAAATGATGTATCTACTGTGCATGTTCATGTGTACAAGCATGTATGTACTGGCTAGACACTGTGCAGTATTATGATATTGAATATTAAGGGCTCCATATATGATATATACGTATAGCAGATAGTTTGGAATGCTTCAATGTTGTTTTTCATCACGAACTGCTTATTATTAAATCACTTTTTGCTATTAGAAAAAATCTGGTGTGGTACACTCACACAACTTTCCTTGCTCATTGAACTGTAAGCCCCATTCTCAAACGAGAATAATTTAAGGGAATAACATAATGACGATTGGCGGCAACATAATTATTTGAAACTACGATCAGACTTCTGTATATGTGTGTATATAATTGTTTTCAAAGTAATTTTCCTTTGCATAAATTGTGAAATTCTATGATTTTTTTAAAATTCGTCAAAACAGCTGTTCTACAGATGAAATATAACGACTATGTGTTCATTTTATGAGCCGCTCTACCTACCTACCTTATACACGAGAAGGAGGTTACAAAGTCCATTTCTCAAGGATGGGGTGGACCCCCCATAGATTCCCAGACAGGAGACTCATGCAGTTGATAGAGCTGATAAATAACTATACAGGGTATGAATTAAAAAAAAAACGGTCAAGTCATTTTGAGAAAATCGTGAAAAACATGGTTTTTTGGTGATTATCCGCCATTTTTATCAAAATATTACGGAGCTCCTCAATTTTCCCAGAAATAAGACTTATGTCAGTTGATAGGGCTCATAAATAGCTATCCATAGTATAAATTTGAAGAAAATCGTTAAAGCCGTTTTCGAGAAAACCTTGAAAAACATGGTTTTTTAGTGATTATCCGCCATTTTTCTCAAGAATATTACGGAGCTCCTGGAATTTTCCCAGAAATGAGACTCATGTCAGTTGATAGGGCTATAAATAGCTATCCATGGTATAAATTTGAAGAAAATCGTTACAGCCGTTTTCGAGAAAACCGTGAAAATCACGGTTTTTTAGTAATCATCCGCCATTTTGAATTCAATTTTATTGAATTTCTTATTTTCAGATCCTCATGGATCCTCATTAGGAATGGAGTTATTGTGTTCACAGACACAAACACACACACACACACACACACACACACACACCACACACACACACCACACACACACACACACACCACACAGACTAACACCCAAAAAATCATTTTTTTGGAGTCAGGGGACCTTGAAACGTATAGAAAACATGAAATTAGGGTACCTAATTTTTTTGGAAAGCAATATTTTCCTCACCTATGGTAATAGGGCAAGGAAAGTAAAAACGACTAGCACTCAGATAATTTACAATAAATGAATTAATCACTCACTGTGTCAACGAGATCTTCTGGCAGGTCCGCCATCTTCTTGGTTGACAACCTGGTTGGCGGACCTGCCGAATGATCTCGTTGTCACAGTGAGTGATTAATTCATTTATTGTAAAATATCTGATAGCAGAAAGTTTTCTCTAATAGCAGAAAGTGAGTTTGGAATGGTATATAGAACTGAACTTGAAATGCAGGATATTATATAGTAGAAGGGACAGATCATAGATGCATTACTGATTCAATTTATTCAGACGTACACGAAATTAATGTTTTTATTATAAACAAAGAACTTATGAACATTTTTTCTGTATGTCGAACTTCAGTTATAGTATCTTACTTCACAATGACTGGAGGGGCCTTTTGCAGGCGAGAATGATGTTTCTAATGGAGGCGTTAGCTGGGACTGGAGTTTCATTCGAGCACTGCAAACTATTCTTTTGTCATAACATTCTTTTGTTTTTTCAAACTGCTGAAGAATCATAACGTCTTTTGGACTATGCAATCATAATTCGGGATGGAATAGTAAGGGCTATAAGTCTGTTTTTTCGTTTCCAATCATTTCATGATTGAGTTGTATTGTCATTGTTGTTAAATAAATAAATAATAAACTAAAGAAGAAAAATTGAGAATTAGAAAACATTACTTGATTGTGCTGAAGCTACTACATGCATTCTATAAACATAACCCAGTTTACAAATTTCGAATCAGAAATTTTGTGGAAGTTGAAAAAACTTCCACCTCGAGCGCTGAAGGTGGTTTTTGTAGCAGTTTTGCTGTTCCTATTTCGGAACTAGGAAACATACTCAACTGTAAAGGAAACATATGGTTTCATTACAGTAGAGTATGCTGTAATGAGAATCATATGTTTATTTGTTCTGCAAACATCATTTTACCGGCTTGATTTCATGAATGGAGGACAGCTAAGATTGAATGACTATGACAAAATAGTATCTTACGTCACAAGGATGGGAAGGGACCTTTTGCAGGCGAGAATGATGTTTCTAGTGGAGGCGTTAGCCGAGACTGGAATTTCATTTGAGCACTGCAAAAGACATTCACGTCCAAGTAACGTACACTATTTTTTGTCATAATAAACTAAAGAAGAATAATTGAGAATTAGAAAACATTACCTGCTTGTGCTGAAGCTACTACATGCATTCTATAAACATAACTTGGTTTACAAATTCCGAATCAGAACAAAATTTCGACCTGGAGCGCTGAAGGTGGTTTTTTAGCAGTTTTGCTGTTCCTATTTCGGAACTAGGAGACATACTTGACTGTAAAGAAAACATATGGTTTCATTACAGTAGAGTATGCTGTAATGAGAGTCATAGGTTTATTTGTGCTGCAAACAACTGTTTACCGGCTTGATTTCATGCATGTAAAACAGCTGATATCGAATGACTATGACAGAAAGTATAATTATAACTGTATGATATGATAGACTAGGAAATAGTATTTGTATATAGAGTGAAAAGTACGACTTTTTCTCCCTGTGGGAAAAAGTTTGAAGCCGAGGTGAAGCCGAGGGCAGCAATTTCCGGGGGAGAAAAAGTATTTTTCGCTCGTGATGTACACAAATTTTTCCTCCATCTACATTTTTTTAGAAACTGCAAATAAAATCATTCTAATAACTTACGTATTGGTGACAATGATTCCTAACAACATAACCTAAATCTAAAACGTAAAAACCGGTCATCTTATTGGCACTGCCGATTGCGCTATCTATCGGCAAAAGTTGTAACAATTATATCAGCTGAGCAGCTACCAAAATGGCTGACTCCAGATCACGCGGTTCAGATTTGAATTGCAGATCAAAAATATTTGTTGGCTGTATTTTGAATAGAATAAAATATTTTTAAATTGTATGAATTTTATCGTCTACTAATATTAAGAATATAATAATTTCATACAACATATATTTCATGAGTTAATCAAATTTTGGTTGTGGTATTGGGAATTCAGTTGACTCATGACAGACACCTCTATTATGCTTTCTCATCTGAGCTTAGACTTCTAAGTTTCTAACCTATTACAATGTAAGTTTCAAATAGAGCTGCTCCCCATGTTATTTAAATGGAGTCACTTTTACTCCCTAGGGAGTTTTTCTGTTTTTTACTACCGAGAGCGAAAAAGTGACACTTAGTATTAGGTTTCAGGGAGTAAAGTAAGTACTACTTTAGACAGTAGGTGGAAGAAAACATTTTTTTTATATGTAGAACATATTAATAAAGCAATTCCATTAATGTAGCTATATATATATATATATATATTATTCTAAAAAGTGACTGTATTTTTGTGGAATGAAGATAATTTTGATCTGCATGGAGTGATATTGGAAGATGACAGCATTCAATTCTTCTTCTAGAATGTCATTCCGATTTGTTTGCAAAGTGATTTTCTTTTTGAAAGGTGAATGCAGCTGATATTTTCACTCCGTGGGGATAAGTTTTGAGAGGAAGGGAGGTGACATTCTCCTGACATTTTGATTCTCTTCTGATCAGTTCACTCTCAAGAGCACACTACTTATCAGAACGATCGCAGCACTGGTGGGACGAAATATTCCCTATTATTTCGCAAAGATGTCATCACTCGATATCAATTATTATAGCCCATGTATAAGTAAGAGCAAAATACTTAAATGAAAGTTAATTGAAATAAAAACACACATATGTGGTCAAATTCTACCGTTTTATTTGGTACATATATGTGTGTTTTTATTTCATTATGGAACGGAACTACAACATTCACAGTGATCAGTCGAAAGTTAATTGATTAAATTATAGAATATTAATGTCGAGATTCATAATATCTGCTGTTAACTCATTTAGGCCTATCAATATTTACATTAGCAGAAGTCTTCTGTGTGGTTTACAGCATTTAACATCGTGTTTTCGTTCAATAATCATTATTCATCGATTAGTATTCAAATAATTGATTTTTCATCAATTCCCATGAATGTTTATTGGTTTTACGAAGGTTAAGATGAATATTTTTGTGAAGCTTTTTTTGTATCCTCATGATCCAGACAGGAATACCGTAGTCAAATTGAATGAACCTCACAATAACTTCATCAGTTATTGATGATAATTCTTGAAACTCTTTTCAAATTTGAAAATACTGTAGTTGAAAAGTGGAAAACATACAGCTTAAATTCTATTTTAATAGTTAAATTCAAATGATCTCATAACGAGTCTATGATCATCACAAAACGACAAACTCTACCTAACTCGACTAATTGAGAGGTGTTGCAACTAGTCAAAAACATTCCTCCATAGTATATCTGCTGAGTTTAACAGCATCATTCAAGCAGCAATTGGAAAAATAGCCGTAATGAAGATGAAAAGCCCTTGAGACCTGAAGTACACTTGACCATTTCAATTCCGCTGACTACTGCAACTTATTAAAGTCCCTGTTAAAATTTGAATTACTTTTGAAGGGCTAATGGTGAATTTATCCTTTTGACTCCAACCTGTGGCTCTTTTGAGCGTCTGCCTCCCCTTGTTCAATCCTCATAAGGGGGCACTCGTTATCTATACTAACCTACCACCCTATTCCTGGAAAATGAGGGAAATGTTTCTTGTGGATGAACTTGTTTTTCCACTTTTGCTGTTGTTTTTCCTCTCTAGATGTTGGTTTTCCCTCTTTGAAACGATTTGAGCTGTTTCAGCAGCTGGAAAAGTAGAGTCAGACTCTTCTAGGAATCTGTTTTTGAGAACAAAAGGAATGAGGAAAGTTGGGATGTGTGTCGCTGTTTTCAAATAGTGTGGATAATGGCTTGTTTTTCAAGGCTTGAATCTGTTATCACATGATTGTGTTCATGAATAATATTGTATTATTGAATGTGTTTTAAGGGTGTTGTTACAGTAGAGTACTATAATTGATTATATTCTGGTGGAAATCAAGATCTGTGATTTCACAGAAACGTTTTGTAATATTATGGAGTGTAACTATATGTTTTGAAGGAACAAATTCATTCATCATTTGGAGGGAGAAATTCATCGATATCCACATTTTCTAATAACTCATTATCATCATTATTGGCACTACAGCCCAAGCAGAGCCTTAGCCTTCACAACCACATCCTTCCACCCCTCTCGACATTCTGCTGTTCTTCTCCATCTTCTTACACCCAGTCTTCGCAAATCCTCCTCCACATCGTCAACCCACCGCTTTCTTGGTCTTCCTTGTAATCTTCTTCCTCCGGGTTTGCCTTCCAGCACCATTCTTGGCACCCTCCTTCCGGCATTCTGCACACATGACCAGCCCCTCTCAGCCTCATACTTTTCAACAACAGATAAATACTGGTCTCTTCGAACAATCTTCCTAGTTCCTCGTTTGTTCTTATCCTCCATATTTCATTTTCCTTGATTGCTCCAAAAATTCTTCTTAAAATCTTTCTTTCCTATCTCTGAAGCAGACCTTTTTCTCGTGTAGTCAATGTCCAAGCTTCGGCCCCATATGTCACTATTGGTCTTAAAACTGTTGTGTAAATTCTTATTTTGCCTTTTTTTCTAATAACTATCTTATCACAAGTCTATCCCAAGAGTGAATGGAAAGGTTATCTACTTCCTCGTTCTATCACGAGTATACTGTATTACTTATGAAACACTTGCATAATTTACAATTCATTCACATCTTTCATTAACAGTGCCTAGCGAACTACATTGAAAATTGATACGATTCAACAAAATCCTCAAATCAATGAATTTCCACCGGGTCAATCAATTTACCACGTCAATCTACCGGAAAATGAAATAACTGTTTATTTTTAGGATCTCAGAATTTTGAAATCTTTCACCTCACTTATGTTTATCCTTATTATGATCCTGTGACCTCATTTCCTACAGTCCTATTATTTATGCTTATATTGTCTTTGTCGATTGCAGTACTTATTTTCCATTGATTTATTCTCTTGCTAATAACTTTTTTATTTTTTCAGATGGTTTGGACACCTTGAAACCTCTTATGCTATAACCATGATTCACTGATATTGGAATCGAAAAACCGAAAATACAAGATTTGTAGGTTTAGATGTGAGGTAATGAACAGGTAGAAAAATAAGGAAGTGGGGACGAAGAGGAAAGAACAAGATGAGATGGAAGAGTAAAAAAATAAGGCCATGGCAGGAGAAGGTGAAGAAGAAGAGTAGAGGGAGAAGAAGGAAAAAAGAAGGAGGAAGGATAAAAAGAAGAAGGAGAGAGAAGAACATAACCTATTTTTTGGACATGTAATCAAAATTTGGGAATGGAATAGTTTTGGGCCAAGACTGTTGTTCCTTCCCAATCATATTTATATGATTTGTTATTGTATCCACGTAAAATAAATAATAATAATAATAACGAGGATAACAAGAGATAGAAGAGTAGAAGAAGAAGAGCCTAAGAAGGAGAAGGGGAAAAAAGGAGGCTAGAGGGAGAGGAAGGAAAAAGTAATAAAGGAAGAGGAAGGAGGAGAAGAAGTGGAGGAAGGAGAAGAAGAAGAACAGTAGTAGAAGGATCTAGGAAAGTAAGAGAAGAGGGAAGAAAAAGAGGAAGAAGACGTAAAAGGAGGTAAAAAAGTAAAAGTGAAAGAAGACTTGGAAAAGAAAAGGAGGAAGAAGAAAAAGAGAAGGAGAGAGAAAAACAAGAAAAAGGATGAGAAGAGATAGAAGATTAGAAGAAGAAGAAGAGCCTAAGAGGGAGGCCAAAACAAGTGAAGCCAAAGGCCGCTTCAGAAGTCACCGCTCGAAACTTTGTCAAAGAGGTGAATCACATTAAACCAACAACTATACAATATCTACATCAAATACAGATATAATCCATATATAGCGGTTAGAAACACACAAAAGCATCTACTATACAATATCTACATCAAATACAGATATAATTCATGCATAGTGTTTAGAAGCGCATGGATGAGAGATATAACCCACGCCTTATAATGATTTTGGGGCTGGGGTGGGGTGGTTGTTGTTGATCAGGTGGTGAAGAGGGGGGGGGTAAATACGTGGGTGGGTCATGAGAGCACATGAGAAGGTGATGAATCTCTCTCCCACTCACGCGCTCGCTTCACTCTCTCTCCAACGTATCCTCTCCAATTATTTTTGTCTCCATTTTGGAATTATCATTGTCCGATCCTGTGGCCTCATTTCCTACAGTCCTATTATTGTTGTTGTTGTTGTTTCGGTCTGTGCGTTTGATGTCTGAGATGACTGAGTAGAAGATGGAGAAGGAGAAGGGGAAAAGGAAGAAGAAGAAGAAGAGGAAGAATAAGAAACCCGAGGAGGAGGAGAGGAGTAGGAGGAGGAGGAGGAGGAGGAGGAGGAGAGGAGGAGGAGGAGGAGGAGTGGAAGAAGAAGAAAGAAAAATATGAAAAGAACGTAGAAAAAGGAGAAGAAAAAGACGAAGAAAAGAAGAAGAAGAAGAAGAAAAAGAAGAAGAAGAAGAAGAAGAGAAGAAAAAGAAGAAAACGAAGAAGAAGATGATGATGATGATGATGATGATGATATGATGATGATGATGATGATGATGATTGATGATGATGATTATGATGATGATGATGATGATGATGATATGATGATGATGATAGGTGATGATGATGATGATGATATGATGATGATGGATGATGATGATGATGATGATGATGATGATATGATGATGATGATGATGATGTATGATGATGATGATGATGATGATGATGATGATGATGATGATGATGATGATGATGGAGAAGAAAAATAAGGAGAAGAAGAAGAGAAGCAGAAGAAGAAAGAGGTGGAGAAGAACTTGACCTTTTAATGTGTGATTATGAAACTGAGTGACGTCACAGGACGTGAGACAAGTGATGGATTATGGTTTCGAAAATGTGATCCAAGAAATGTGTACCGTAATTAAAAGTCTCAAGCTAGAACGTTTCAAGAATTTGACGAAAATTTTCTGTAAATGTAGAAGATTTGAGAGTAACAAATTGTATGGATTGAGAATATTGTAGGATCGTAACGATGAATAATATTCGAATTGGTGAGAAAGAAACTTGATAATTCTATCTACAATAATGTTAATCAAGCGAAATTTCATCAGCTTGTTCAATGTCAAATTCAATAACAAGGAGTTCGTTTCTGAAAAATTGAAGTAGAATATTGTTCTCAAGTGGGAATTGTGTATTAGATCGTGAAGATAGCATGATCGTAACGATGAATAATATTTGAATATATGAGAAAGGAAATCATTTAATAAACTTGATAATTCTATGTACAATAATTGTTAAACAAGCGAAATTTCATCAGCTTGTTCAATGTCAAATTCAATAACTAAGGAGTTCGTTTCTGAAAAGTTCAAGTGGAATACTGTTTTAGAAGTTCTCTCACAATCATAATACATGAATTTAGAGATAAGATTTAATTATGAGGATTCTATAGTGATAGATTCAATAACAATATTCAATCAACAATGAGTAGGAAACTTTACGTTTCTAAACACTTTTGAGTTGATCATTATCCTAGTCATTGTTCTTAGTTGATTTTTGCTTCCACAAATCTAATTTTGTTGACAATCACAGCTAATAATAGATCTCGACTATCCCTACAGTACAGTGAAAACCACGGTCGGTTTTGGAAGAATTTGTGGATCACTTCGAACTCCATTTTGTGAAATAACTTACTTGTTGCAGGATTGCATCATAAAAAATAGAAGGCGAATTAAGGCTGTGCAAAGACTAAAAATAAACTTCCTACTGTACTTGTGATATTTTTCAAAGTTTTTAGATTTGTATATCATCAAACTATCAAAGTTGAAAAGTTTTCTCAGGAAAAGTTTTTTCCGATTATTACTTTTTGAGATATGAGCGCCTAAAGTTCAAATTTGTGGGACAGAACATTACAAATTCGGTAAGAGATAAATCCATGAGATTTAGAGGATATATTCTTCATGGTATCGTTGTTGTAGTGAAACAAAAATATCTAATTTTTGAGAAAGTTAATCAATTTACAACCTAGGTTCTGTTGACAAAAATTTTATCTTAACCATATTAAAGTTCCAACGAAATTTAGAAAAGCTAAGAGAGTGGCTGGAGCCTTATCGAATCTAGAAAATATACGCCTAAAATGTTGAATTTTACCATATAAGCCATTGGTAACCTTCTTCTTCTTACAGCTCAATCGTTTGATTGGTTGGCAGCCTTCCATCTGAATCTGTCCATTGTACATAGCTCATAGCACCCAGATCCTTCGTCATTTACCAAGCCATTGGTAACCTAAATGACCAGTAATAACTCAACTAAAGTTATTCTTGGACATTTTTGGTAAATAAAAAAATTGATATTTTCAGAAAATTTTTGTTCCACTAGATCAACAATACCATGAAGAATATCCTCCAAATCTCATGGATTCATCTCTTACCGAATTTGAATTGTTCTGTCCCAAAAATTTGAACTTTAGCCGCTCATATCTCAAAAATTAATGATCGAAAAAAAATTGTTTTCCTGAGAAAACTTTCTTATTTTGATAGCTTGATGATATACAAATCTGAAAACTTTGAAAAATATCACCAGTAGAAAGTTTATTTTTAGCCTTTGCACAGCCTTAATTATTCGCCTTCTATTTTTTATGATGCAACCCTGCAACAAGTAACTTATTTCACAAAATGGAGTTCAAAGTAATCCACAAATTCTTCCAAAACCGACAGTGGTTTTCACTCTACTACAGGGATAGTCAAAAAATAATGATCGGGAAAAAAATGTTTTCCTGAGAAAACTTTTTCATTTTGATAGCTTGATGATATACAAATCTGAAATTTTGAAAAATATCACCATTATTGGAAAGTTTATTTTTAGCCTTTGCACAGCCTTAGGAGTAGAGTACATTTGGATGCACCAACAGAATTCTGAATTGGTGGTAAAAGAGTACTGATCTCGGATACTGATAGCTGATACTGACACTGGAAGACTGATTGCACGAATCATTAATCAGCTTCAAATAGCACTGGTCTCAAAAATTTATCTCACTTTGCAACCCAGAAATCGAAATTCTTATCATCTGTGATATGAAGACTATATCTGACCTTGAAATAGCGTTAAATAGCACTGATCTCAAAAATTTTATCTTCCTTCTGCAACTCAGAAATCGAAATTATTATCATCTGTGATATGAAGATTATGTCTGACCTTGGAAATAACGTTAAATAACACTGATCTCAAAATTATCTCACTTCTGCAACTCAGAAATCGAAATTATTATCATCTGTGATATGAAGATTATGTCTGATGTTAGATCTTCTCGCGTTCCCCGGTCGAA
>NW_024091567.1:0-20191 GCF_014356525.2 Nilaparvata lugens
GCGTTCCCCGGTCGAACCACTGTTGCTCGCCGGTCGATCAACAATCGCTCTGCTGGAGTGACGTTCGGTTGCGGAGCAGAGCGACAGTCTGTACGCACCTATAAGTGCTGACTTTTAAAAACAGGAACGAAAATTCGATTGCTATGAACGTGGAGAGGTTGGAAGTTGAAGAAAATATGAGAATCCTACACTTCTAGTGGAGCACAGGTTTATTCCAAACTAAATGTAGCTCTGCTACAAGTAATGGCATCAAAATTAATAAATTATAGCAGAACTTTATTTAACAAAGCTATATGTAGCTCTACTGCTACACAAAATAAGCGTTAAATTTACTTATAGCAGAGCTACATCTAGCAGAACTATATGTAGCTGAGAGAGCTATATGTAGCTCAAATTGTATATAGCTCTGTCAGCTACATAGTTCTGCTATAGTGAGGTCCACGTTATAATGGCAGTGAGCTATATGTAGCTCTACTGCTACACAAAATAAGCGTTAAATTTACTTATAGCAGAGCTACATCTAGCAGAACTATATGTAGCTGAGAGAGCTATATGTAGCTCAAATTGTATATAGCTGTCAGCTACATAGTTCTGCTATAGTGAGGTCCACGTTATAATGGCAGTGAGCTATATGTAGCTCTACTGCTACACAAAATAAGCGTTAAATTTACTTATAACAGAGCTACATCTAGCAGAACTATATGTAGCTGAGAGAGCTATATGTAGCTCAAATTGTATATAGCTCTGTCAGCTACATAGTTCTGCTATAGTGAGGTCCACGTTATAATGGCAGTGAAGAGAGATAGGAGAAAAACGTTCTATCCTCTGTCTCATCAATGCCTTCTATAGACGGTAGCTGATACAGGATTATTGATGTAATAATAACTGTTCATTCTTGTTTTAAATAACCAATTATTTTTTTAAATAATTCCATAATGAATTTTCATAATAAACTAAGATGGAGATATCGGTGACCGAGCTTCGCTCTGGAGTACAAAAGCATAAAAAATTTATTACGAAAGTTGAAATTATAATAATATGCAAAGTTCATGCAGAAATGCTTTATCTAATCACAATAAATTGAGATTAATTCCCAGAGGAATACAAAATTTCCCTCACAAAGGCCCAGTTGCACAAAAGCCGGTTAAATTTTAATCATGAATAATTTCACCTGACCCAAATCAGAGAAGAACATTTCAAAAAGATGGTTCCATTGGAATTAATCTGTATTAAAGATAACCCAGCTTTTTTGCAACCGGCACTAAGTACCTGATGAATGATTACAAAAGTTCAACAGCTGAGTCATAATTTTGACACAGTCCCACACACATGAACTCGCTCACTCACTTCCATCATCAACAGACGACGAAATAATTATTATCAGCTGTTTTTCCAAGGATGAATAATAACTATCCTTTCAATGTCCTTCAGCGAGTTTTCCCAGAGATGAGACTTAGTGCAATCGAATTTTTATATTATAAACCTACTATTTTCTGAATTTCATGAGAATCGTTAGAGCCGTTTTCGAGATCCGGTAAAATACAAATTAATATACAAACAGAAATTGCTCGTTTAATAGTGTAGGATATTTTGTTAATTCATTATCAATTCTACATTGTTAAAAGTTGATCTGTCAACAGAGCAAAGCGAGAAGAGAGATAGCGCTATCCGTTTTGTTGAATGATAGATAGCAATACCATTGCTAATCAAACACTGCCACTGCCATTATAACGTGGACCTCACTATAGCAGAACTATGTAGCTGACAGAGCTATAGGTAGTTCAAATCTCATATAGCTCATCAGCTACATTGTGTGTACTTAGCTTAAAGCTGCGTTTACACCAAAGTTATTAACAAAATTTTAATAACTTAATCCTTATAGATTCTATTGGATTGAATGTAACTTATCATACACATGATGATCATACTGTATCTGTTTGTCAGGTTCCGTTCAATTTAATAAAATCTATAACGATTAAGTTATTAACATTTTCTTAATAACTTTGTGTAAACGCGGCTTTAGCCAGCTCTTTCCATTATTAATTATAAATTTCAAATCTATATATAAAAGCGAAATGGCACTCACTCACTGACTGACTGACTGACTGACTCACTCACTCACTCACTCACATAACTAAAAATCTACCGGACTAAAAACGTTCAAATTTGGTAGGAATGTTCAGTTGGCCCTTTAGAGGCGCACTAAGAAATCTTTTGGCAATATTTTAACTCTAAGGGTTGTTTTTAAGGGTTAAAGTTCGTCTTTTTGCATGTATATTCTTCTTCTCCCGATCTCTTAATTATAATTGGAATTTCCATATCATATGTTACTATAGAACTATAATCTAGATAGAGTACCTCTTCGAAACAGTTGTTAACTGGCAACTAAATTAATAATTTTGTCAGGTTGGCATTAAGTTGAGTTGACTTTTTAGGTTGGCACCAAGTTGAAGATTTAATGCATTTATCGCGGAAAAATTGATTGGGCACTGCTACTTCAATCCTGGGAATATTATATTACTAGCCGTCAGGCTCGCTTCGCTCGCCATATCCGTTTAGCCAGACGGTTAGTCTGGACCTCCGACTGGATTGTTCTAACATATGATAAAAATGCAGGCGAGCGAAGCGAGCCTGCTGATCTCATTCTTGGACGATCCAGCCGGGGGTCCAGGGGGCGGAGCCCCCTGGCTAGACGGATATGGCGAGCGAAGCGAGCCTGACGGCTAGTTTGATTATAGATTTCAAATATACTATAAGGTATGCTATGATATGAGACGTTTATGTTGTTTTGAAGTTAATGGTGAACATATTTCTGAAATCTTTTGGTTGATATCAATTTCAGAGTCGGACGGCAGAGAGCCGTTGAGTTTGGATGAAATGGCGTCGCAAACTTTCCTGTTCATTCTCGCTGGACATGAGACTACTTCTGCATCTTTGTGTTTCCTGCTTTACGAGTTGGCTGTTAATCAAGAGATGCAGCAAAAACTGTATGATGAGATCAAAGCTGTGGATGGAGACATAACCTATGAAACTATTAAAGAACTGGAGTACATGGACATGATATTCAACGGTAAGTAGGAGTTGAGTATTCGTTATTCACTTAAATAGGAGAAAATACAACATCTACTTGATGCCATTATAGTCCAGTCAATCTATATAATAAGAGAGAGTAGGTAGGGTTGTGTTTGTTCGTGTGTTCGTTTGTTCGTTTGTTCGCATCAAAACATGTCAACTTGTGGATTGCATACCGGAAAAACGGGAATGATTTAGATCTCCAAATTTTGAACATAGATTCTAAAAATATCAATCTCGTGCACCTGGAAGCCCAAATTTCAATTCTCCTTCTAGATTTTTCAGAATTAATGTTCAAATTCATCTATGCTACCGTAGGCTACATGAAGTTCCATAGCCCAAAGTGTGTTTTTTTATGAGCAGGTTATAATGGTGTTATAAGACTACCATTTTTTACGAACGTCTATGTAGCGCAGCGGTAAAACGCTTGCTTACGGAGCGATAGTTCCTCGAGTCGAATCCCCGATGCTTCCCAATTTTTTTGTTCTTAATTTTTTCCCTCGAATTATATTATTATCATTTTTTTTTTAAGGAATTTGTTTTCATTACTATTGAACTTGGATTTTATCAAATAATTATTTTTAATGTAAAACTTTGCCACCAGTACAAATGAATTGGACATAGTTTTCATGCTGTAGGCATATAATTGAATTTCATAAGAAAAACATGATAGATCACAATAAAATAAGTAATAATTTATATTATTCAGTTATAATGTACTATCAGAATGAATCCCAGTGAAACGAGTATTTTAGGTATTTTGTTTGGAATTGGGAAAACAAAAGGCTGCCTGATTCAAATTGAGGAGGATACTAATCGAACTAAAATTTATTGATGTATTGGAAAAATCAATATGATTCTGTGAGGTTTTCAAGTATTATGTATTCTTCAGTTTTCTATACTATAATAAAGGAAAGAACTGGCTTATACACGTAAGGAATAGGGAATTATGTTTGACGCATCATCACGTCTGAAATATACTCAACTGATTAATTTGAAATTTTGCATATAGATTCTTCATAACCGAGGATGGCCTATTTTCAAATTTCGAATTTTTATTACGTCAAGTTTTCATTTTGCAGTTTTAAAATAGACCCTTGCGAAGCACGGGTTACCTACTAGTATAGACAGAAAAAAGAGGGTGTGCTTGCAATTTATGTTGTAGTTCTGATTTTTTAATATATTACTTGGATACATGAGTGAAGTACAGAACAAAACTCTTCATGCTTGTGCTAGATACAGAGTGGCCCAAAAACCTTTTTTTGGCTCATTTTCCAGTTTTCAGCTATTTCCGCCAAACCCAGTGATCGGACAATAGTATATTTCGCACCTCGGTTTTCAAGATTGAGAGCCGGAAAAACATTTTTGCCCGTGGTGCGACAAAAATAAACACACAAAAATAAACAATATATATATATATGAGAATAGTTGTTTACCAAGCACTTTCGATAGCAGAAGTGGAAGGTGATAGCTCTAGCAAATCTGAGGTAATCTGAATATCAGGAAATTGTCCAAGTATTACTTTCCTTGCCCTATTACCATAGGTAAGGAAAGTATTGCTTTCCGAAAAAAATTAAGGTACCTCAATATTTCTAAATTTCTATACGTTTCAAGAACCCCTGAGTTCAAAAAGTGGTTTTTGGGTATTGGTCTGTGTGTGTGTGGTGTTGTGTGTGTGTGTGTGGTTGTGTGTGTGTGTGTGTGTGTGTGTGTGGTGTGTGTGTGTGTGTGTGTGTGTTGTGTGTGTGTTGTGTGTGTGGTGTGTGTGTGTGTGTGTGTGTGTGTGTGTGTGGTGTGTGTGTGTGTGTGTGGTGTGTGTGTGTGTGTGTGTGTGTTGTGTGTGTTGTGTGTGTGTGTGTTGTGTGTGTATGAGTGTATGTGCGTCTGTGTACACGATATCTCATCTCCCAATAAATTCATTGATAAGTTGTATCAACTGCCACAAGTCCCATATCTGTAAAAATTTTAGGAGCTCCGCCCCATCTATGCAAAGTTCGATTTTAGATTCTCAATTATCAGGCTTCAGATACGATTTAAACAAAAACTTCCAAGTGGAAAAGATTGAGTATGAAAATCTCTACGATTAATGTCCAGTAACATTTTCACCTAAATTTGAAAATAAGCACGTAATTCGAGAAAATCTGATTATTCAATTGCAAAATGTTGGCAACTGTTGATTCTATTAAATCATTCACTACTGAGAGATAGCAGACCTCGTGTGTCTCCAGCGTTATAGTCCTGTCACCAGCTGGCTGAGATGCACGTGAACACTAGCGTCAGGTGATCAATTTTTATAACGGCAAGGAAAGTTGTGTGAGTGCGCCACACCAGATTTTTTTGATTTTTTATTCTGGTTTGTCTAAAAACCTAAAAGATTATGTTCAATTATGTGGGAGGTTGAGTTTATACTTTTTTATTCTTTCAAATGGCAATAAGATGATATTATTATAAATAATGTTTTAATTATTGAATAATGAACACAAATAATGAAAAGTTTTTTGATCAGCTGTTTTTTGATCACCTTTCTTAGTTCCATGTTAGCGGCTGTTTATACTTTTTTATTCTTTCAAATGACAATAAAATGATATTATTATGAATAATGTTTTAATTATTGAATGATGAACACAAATAATGAAAAGTTTTTTGATCAGCTGTTTTTTGATCACCTTTCTTAGTTCCATGTTAGCGGCTGGAAGGGTACTCTTTCCGGCCTAGGCCGAAAAGAAACCTGTTCTGACGTCAGACGAGAGTCGTCTGCAAACAATATCTTTCAGATCTACGTAGGGACTGGGAAACAGCTGCTTTCTGTGCAGTGTGGCGAAAAATAATAAATTGAATTGAATTTAATGTGATTCTTATATTGTGCAGAAATGTTGAGGAAATATCCCGCTGCGCCAGTACTGATTCGGCTATGTGTGAAAGACTTCATTCTTCCCAATGGTTTTCTAATCAGGAAAGGAACTCAAGTGATGATTCCGGTCTATGCGCTTCAGAAGGATCCCAAATATTTTCCGCAGCCTGATAAATTTGAGCCGGAAAGATTTAGTAAGAGAGCGCCAATCCACAAGATTGTCCCCTTCTCTTTCATGCCCTTTGGTGAGGGACCTCGATATTGTATTGGTGAGTATTTATTTATTTATTTATTTATTTATTTATTTATATTTATTTATTTATTTATCTATTTATTATTTATTTATTTATTTATTATTTATTTATCTATTTATTATTTATTATTTATTTATTATCTATTTATTTATCTATTATTTATTTATTTATCTATTTATTTATTTATTTATTTATTTATATTTATTTATTATTTATTTATTTATCTATTTATTATTTATTTATTTATTATTTATTATTTATTTATTTATTATTTATTTATTATTTATTTATTTATTTATTATTTATTATATTTATTTATTTATTTATTTATTTATTATTTATTTATTTATTTATTTATTTATTTATTTATTATTTATTTATTTATTTATTTATTTATTTATTTATTTATTTATTATTTATTTATTTCTTTCTTCTTTCTTTCTTTCTTTATTTATTATTATTTATTTATTTATTTATTTATTTATTTATTTATTTATTTATCTAATCAGGATAGAGGAAAGATAGCATAAGCCTGACCACTAACTGTAGAATATGCATGATCAAGGTCTATAAAAGCCAGGTCAAGACACGCGTGTTCCCTCAAGGAGCGGCCATTTTGTGCCTATTTCATGGCGGTACATTTGAAAATTCAATTTAATTCAATTCGCTCGTAACAAAGTCATGCATTTCAAAAACAATATTCCAGTTCAGATAATTTGTGTGAATTGAATTTGAAGGGGGTGTCGGAAACAAAATTTTTGGCTTTGCAGCTCAATTGAGACTATAGTGAGTTAGCACAGTATCAGTTTAAACTAAATTTCATTTTAAACTGGATTAAAACCATATCAAGTATTGTTCATTACAATGTGAATCATTTTTACTTTCCTTGCCCTATTACCATAGGTAAGGAAAATATCGCTTTCCGAAAAAAATCAAGGTAGCCCAATTTCTAAATTTCTATACGTTTCAAGGTCCCCTGAGTCCAAAAAAGAGGTTTTTGGGTTTTGGTCTGTATGTGTGAGTGTGTGTGTGTGTGTGTGGTGTGTGTGGTGTGTGTGTGTGTGTGTGTGTGTGTGTGTGGTGTGTGTGTGTGTGTGTGTGTGTATGAGTGTATGTGCGTCTGTGTACACGATATCTCATCACCCAATTACCGAAATAACTTGAAATTTGGAACTTAAGGTCCTTATAATATAAGGATACGACACGAACAATTTCGATCAAATGCAATTCAAGATGGCGGCCAAAATGGAGGAAATGTTGTCAAAAACAGGGTTTTTCGTGATTTTCTCGAAAACGGCTCCAACGATTTTTATTAAATTGATACCTAAAATAGTCATTGATAAGCTCTATCAACTGCTACAAGTCCCATATCTGTAGAAATTCCAGGAGCTGCGCCCCATCTATGCAAAGTTTGATTTTAGATTCACAATTATCAGGCTTTAGATACAATTTGAACAAAAAAAATCCAATGGAAAAGATTGAGCATGAAAATCTCTACACTTAGTGTTCAGTAAGATATTCACCTAAAATTGAAAATAAGCTCGAAATTCGAGAAAATGTGATTATTCAATTGCAAACTGTTGGCAACTGTTGATTCTATTAAATCATTCACTATGAAGAGATAGCAGACTTCGTGTGTCTGCAGCGCTATTGTCCTGTCACCAGCTGTCTCAGATCTTAGAATAGTAGATTTGATATGCGCGGGAACACTAGCGTCAGTTTGATCAAATTTCATAAGGGAAGGAAATTTGTGTGAGTGCGCCACACCAGCTTTTTCAAAATTAATATTCAAATTTCATTCATGAGACATGAATATTCATACCATATAATCTATATATATATAAAAGCGAAATGGCACTCACTCACTGACTGACTGACTCACTCACTAACTCACTCACTCACTCACTCACTCACTCGCATAACTAAAAATCTACCGGACCAAAAACGTTCAAATTTGGTAGGTATTCAGTTGGCCCTTTAGAGGCACACTAAGAAATCTTTTTGCAATATTTTAACTCTAAGGGTTTTTTAAGGGTTTAAAGTTCGTATTTTAGCATGTATATCTTTTTCTCCAATCTCTTAATTATAATTGAAATTTTCATATCATATGTTACTATAGTACTATAATCTGGATAGAGTACCTCTTCGAAACAGTTGTTAACTGGCAACTAAATTAATAATTTTGTCAGGTGGCATTAAGTTGAGTTGACTTTGTAGGTTGGCACCAAGTTGAAGATTTGAATACATTTATCGCGGAGAAATTGATTGGGCACTGCTACTTCAATCCTGGGAATATTATATTACTAGCCGTCAGGCTCGCTTCGCTCGCCATATCCGTTTAGCCAGACGTTTAGTCGGACCCCGACTGGATTGTCCTAACATATGATAAAAATGCTCAATGGAAAATGCAGGCGAGCGAAGCGAGCCTGCTGATCTCATTCTGGACGATCCAGTAAGGGGTCCAGGGGGCGGAGCCTCTGGCTTGACGGATATGGCGAGCGAAGCGAGCCTGACGGCTAGTAGTATATAGAACTTTAATCTAGTGAGACCACCTCAAAAAGATGGTTAGATGGTAACTAAATTAATAACCAGTCCAATTTTGTCAGGCATCATGTTGAGGAAGGTTTCTAAACAATATTTGAGTTTTGTCACTTATTATGTAAATACCAAGTTGAAGAACTTATCTATACTATAATAAAGGAAAGAACTTGCTTGTACAGGTACGGGAAAATTATGTGTGACGCATCATCACGTTTAAACTACTGGACTGAAATAAACTTGAAATTTGCAAATAGATTCTAATTAACCGAGGATGGCTCTAGATCTATTTCAAACTCTTCTGGATTTCACTCGGTCAAGTTTTCAGTTTGTCAAGTTTTAAAATAGACCCTTGCGGAGCACGGGTTACCAGCTGGTTGTAAATAAATAGATAAATGAATTATCATTCATGTGTAATTGTTTTTTCTGTTTACAGGTAAACGCTTTGGTATAGCGTCTGTGAAATTGGGACTCATCCACATTTGTCGAAATTCAAGGTTTTGCCAGCAAGCAACACAAAAATCCGCTGGAAATTGAGAAGAAAACATTCGTTTTGAACCTTACAAGGACCTCACACTCAAGCTGATAGCAAGAGATACTTAGGCATAATGTACCAATGTAATGTAGCTGTTACAGGTTTATTGATGTAATATTAGCTGTTCATTCTCGTTGAAAATAATCAATAATATATTTAAATAGGCGAGAAATTATATTTTCCTACAGTTACGTTGAAAAGTGGCCATTGCTGCACTGATTACAGAACGCAAAGAATCACTTTTCCGCTCTAGTGCGGGAAAAAGTTTTCTGCACTCCAGATTTGCAACATGGCAACGCAAAATATTAGTAGGTTATATGGAGCAACAGTGCAGCAAAATCAAAATGAAGTTGGTAACAGTGACTGCTGTGGCTGCTATAGTGAGCAGAGGGCACCAAGCACAACGCGCTAATTATTATTCATTATATATTATAACCAAGGACAACGAGGACTTTAGGATTTAGATTAAGGTTTTATCAATAATAAAACTACACAGGAAAACATTTGATGCATTTCAGGCAATTTTACCCATAATTACCCACTTTTCATATTCAATGGTAACTGTAGGAAAAACTTAATGTGAAATGTGCGCTAAGTTCCTCTGCTGCACTCAAGAAACCATTCCTTACTCGCCTACGGCTCGGGCGCGTAAACGTTTCTTTCGGTGCAGCAAACTGACACTTGCGCACTAGTTGCACAAATAACTATTTCAATAATTTCATAATGAGTTTTCATAATTAATATGTAATATTTGTTAATCATTATTCATTCTACATTGTTAAAAGACGATCTGGCAACAGAACAAAGCGAGAAAGAGATAGGCTATCCTTTGTAGAATGATAGACAAGGATAGCAATACCATTGCTAATTAAAAACGTGGACATCATTGTAGACTATAGTGAGGTCCACGTTATAATGGCAGTTTTTGATTAGCAATGGTATTGCTACCTTGTCTATCATTCAACACAGCGGATAGCGATATCTCTTTCTCGCTTTGTTCTTTTGCTAGATCGTCTTTCAACAATGTAGAATAAATTGATAATAAATCAACAAAATATTTTTACTCTTAGTGTAGTTGAGAAGTTGATGTGGTAATTATTCATATTCAATGAAAAAGACTAAGAAATTGTCAAAAAACAGGAATCTGTGTTTTTTGACAATTTCTTAGTCTTTTTCATTCAACAAAATATTTCATTTTAATTATGGAATTATAGGAAAATATCATTTCTTGTTCAATAAAATATAATTGATCATTTCAAACGAGAATGAACAGTCAATACTA
Organism: Nilaparvata lugens; assembly: GCF_014356525.2. Taxonomy (NCBI): domain Eukaryota; kingdom Metazoa; phylum Arthropoda; class Insecta; order Hemiptera; family Delphacidae; genus Nilaparvata; species Nilaparvata lugens. The sequence continues at coordinate 10,533 of NW_024091567.1, forward strand.
CATCAATAAACCTGTATCAGCTACCGTCTATAGATGCATCGACAAGACAGAGGATCAGCAACGTTGTTTCCCTATCTTTCTCCACTGTCATCATAACGTGGCTGCATCTTCACTGTGTTGCCAGATTGTCTTTACAAATGTAGAAATGATAATATTAATTAAAGAAATACTTCATCTTAATTATGAAAATTCATCATGAGCTTATTTAGAAATATAACTTATTGCTTAATGAAATATAACTGATTATTTTAAACGAGAATGAACAGTTAATATACATCAATTAACCTGTATCAGCTACCGTCTATAGAAGGCATTGACAAGACAGAAGATCGGCAAAGTTGTTCTCGTATCTTTCTCCACTGCTATTATAGGTCAATGACTTGTATAAAATTCATCATAAAATTGTTGAAAAATATAACTAACTGTTAATATTACATCAATAAACCTGAATCAGCTACCGTCTATAGAAGGCATCGACAAGACAGAGGATCGGCAACGTTGTTCTCGTATCTTTCTCCACTGTCATTATAATGTGATCTGTATCTTTTCTGTATTGCCAGATTGTCTTTTAACAATGTAGAATTAATAATTAGAAAAATAGTTCATCTTGATTAAGAAAATGCATCATGAAATAACTGGAAAATATAACTTATTGCTTAATAAAATATAATTGATTATTTTAAACGAGACTGAACAGTCACTATTACATCAATAAACCTTCATCAGCTACCGTCTATAGAAGGCATCGACAAGACAGGGGATCGGCAACGTTGTTCTCGTATCTTTCTCCACTGCTATTATAACGTAGACCTCACTATAGCTAATAACCTTGTATAAAATTCATTATGTAATTGTTGAAAAATATAACTGTTAATATTACATCAATAAACCTGTATCAGCTACCGTCTATAGAAGGCATTGATAAAACAGAAGATCGGCAACGTTGTTCTCCTATCTTTCTCCACTGCTATTATAACGTTCGACCTCACTATAGCTAATGACCTTGTATAAAATTCATTATGTAATTGTTGAAAAATATAACTGTTAATATTACATCAATAAACCTGTATCAGCTACCGTCTATAGAAGGCATTGATAAAACAGAAGATCGGCAACGTTGTTCTCCTATCTTTCTCCACTGCCATTATAACGTCGACCTCACTATAGCTTATGACCTTGTATAAAGTTCATTATGTAATTGTTGAAAAATATAACTGTTAATATTACATCAATAAACCTGTATCAGCTACCGTCTATAGAAGGCATCGACAAGACAGAGGATCGGCAACGATGTTCTCCTACCTTTCTCCACTGTCATCATAACGTGGATCTGTATCTTCACTGTGTTGCCAGATTGTCTTTTAACAATGTACAATTAATAATTAATTAGAAAAATAGTTCATCTTGATTAAGAAAATGCATCATGAAATAACTGGAAAATATAACTTATTGCTTATAAAATATAATTGATTATTTCAAACGAGAATGAACAGTTAAATTACATCAATAAACCTGTATCGGCTACCGTCTATAGAAGGCACTGTCAAGACTCGGCAACATTGTTCTCCTATCTTTCTCCACTGCCATTATAACGTGGACCTCACTATAGTTTTGAAACATTGTAACTCGGGACTCAATGAAGATAGAAAGCACGGAATCATTTCATTTCTTTAGGAATTTCATTTTCTAAGAAAAAGCTAGAGTGATTTTTTCTGTCCAAAATCTAAATTTGGCGTAAATAGTAGAAAACTGGAAAGAAACTGAAAATTTGTGGCTTTGTTCTTCTCTAGAAACACAATAGACAATCACATCAATAAACCTGTATCAGCTACCGTCTATAGAAGGCATTGACAAGACAGAGGATCGGCAACGTTGTTCTCGTGTCTTTCTCCACTGCCATTATAACGTGGACCTCACTATAGACTTGTTAAAAATTAATTATTGATTGATTGAGTACTTTATTTATGTAGATTACAATATATACTGGCTTATCACTTATATACAATAGCTTACAATACAGCAAAATTATAGATGAATTTACATAATATAGACTAAGAAATAATTATTGAACTGTTTATGATATGAAAAGCAATTTTAATATAATAACTATAGATAATTATATTGTTATGCATGTACATAAATTGGTGGAGTTTTGGACATATCAATGTCCATTCTTCGGAAAAGAATACTAAAAAATATCCTTCTCACTAACTCTCTACCAAAATTATCGTGATAGATGAAGATGATTAAAAAAATCTAATCAGTAGAAAATCGTTTGACCCAAAGCCCTAAATAATTGAGCACAGACAATGAAGGTAACGCTCATATCATATTAGAACAATTATTTTGGACCGTTTAAAATAAAAACGGTATTGATAATTTCGACACTTTAATTTGGTCTTCAAACTTTATCACATCAATTTTCGCGTCCACTATTCCAAAATTCTACTATAAAAGCGAAAATAGGTTTCAGGTAATATCAGTCAAGTCTCCACATCCCGAAAGACAACTGGGACTACCCAAGAAATTTCTACACATTCTATGTCTGCTCATAGCCATATCTGCTTTAAATAGTAAGTATTTGTTCGAAATTTTCAATAGCTAAATTATGAGTACTTCAATGAATTTGATGAATAAGGCTTTTTGAATTTAAAGTGTAATTAACGAACCCTTGCATCTCTAAAGATACCAAGGAGCTCTAATGTATCTTCCCATAAGCAACAGAGGCTCTTTTGTATCTTCTCTTAAGCAACAACATCTTGCATTCGAAAAGATACACAAGGAGCTTTAAAGTATCTTCCCATAACAACAGATGCTCCTTTGTATCTTCTCAAAAGCAACAACATCTTGCATTCGAAAAGATACACAAGGAGCTTTAAAGTATCTTCCCATAAACAACAGATGCTCTTTTGTATCTTCAGATGGAAATTACTGAGAATTGTATTTTATTCAAATGCTAATGAATTGATAATTATTATTAAACGAAAAATCAAATTAAATTTTGTAATATTTGACACCCCATGATACTTAATATCAGTTTCGCTGCTCATATCAGAGGGTAGTTTACTGTCAAAAATTCAGATTACTCTACTTTTTTTCTGTAATTACTGTACTGATTTTTCTTCATATTCATTATTTCGGGGCAGGCCCCCTGGGCCCCCTCCTTATACGCCCCTGCACATACGTTTTGTATAGTCACATCTACATTAATTTATATAATATTAAATATGAATTGAATACTTTCGTACAAAGAGATTTACAAATCACCATCATTTTTGACAATTTGTTTATGAACAAAAAACATTCCAATTCTATAGTGAGGTCCACGTTATAATGGCAGTAGATAAGATAGAAGAATAGCGATGCCGATTCTCTGCATTAATTAATTATATTTCTAACATCGTCAAAAACATAATTGGCATCGTTGTGGACCTAGAAAAGGATAGTACCACCGGCTTTGTCGAATGATAGAAGAGGATAGCAAAACCAAAGTTGATCAAATACTGTCATTATAACGTGGACCTCACTATAGAAAAGGATAGTACCACCGGCTTTGTCGAATGATAGACAAGGATAGCAAAACCAAAGTTGATCAAACACTGTCATTATAACGTGGACCTCACTTTAATGAGATACATTGAAGCAGCAAGGTTGATCTAAGGATTGAATAATAGGCCTACTGTGTCATTTTCTATACTATAATAATTTACTAATTATAGACACCGTGAACAAACCTAATAAATAACTTACTACTACTACTAAATTCATCGCACTAGACTTTGAAATTTTTCATTGCGTCAAAAACATTATGTACCCTACAACAAGCAAGGAAATTGATCAAACCAGTCTTTTGACCATGTTTCAAATAATTTGATCGCCCGTTCGGCGGCAGTCAAACTTAACCATTGGTTTGACCGTGGTTAAACTTAACTGGTGCTGGTGGAACGAATTATTTCTGATTTTACAGCTGATAGACTTTAACCATGTTCCAATGCCTTGACCAAGGTTGGTAAGATTCAAGTCGACGGTTTTTGCATTCCTCTTTATGTTTATATGCCATATTATTTTTGTTTATATGTTGCGCATTTACGGCGAAACGCGCTAATAGATTTTCATGAAATTTGACACGTATGTTCCTTTTGAAATTGCGCGTCGACGTATGTATAAGGTTTTTGGAAATTTTGCATTCCAAGGATAATATAAAAGGAAAAAGGAGCCTCCTTCATACTCCAATATTAGAGTAAAAATCATACTATAGAATTATTCATCATAAATCAGCTGTCTAGTGGACTATAATACTACCCGTTCAAAAACATGGAACATCTTGAAAAGTATCTTTCCATCAACGTTAGTAGACAGTTGACTATAATACTACCCGTTCAAATACATCGAACATCTTGAAAATGTATCTTTCCATTAACGTTAGTAGACAGTTTACTATAATACTACCCGTTCAAAACATCGACATCTTGAAAATGTATGTTTCCATCACGTTGTAGACAGTTGCAGCCAGACCTGATAACAGCGCTCACACTCACATTCCGGACGACACGTCATGGTACGATAGGACAGAAAGCTCTAGGTTTATTAAGGATTTCTAGACATTTCAAATTGATTTTATTAAATTTATATTATTATTGAATTTTGATTATTTTTTAATATTTTATTATTATTTATTAATGATTTATTGAATTTATTAATTTTTGAGAAAACATAACAACAGGTCAATGTAACTCACTGAGCGCGAGGTGTACTGTTCACAGAACTACTAGTGTTAAACGAAGGATTTTCGTTTAATAATAAATATCGGGGGACCGAGCTTTGCTCTGGAGTGTAAAAGCATAGAAAATTTGTAACGAAAGATTGAATTCATAGTTTATATTTATTTATTCATTTTCTCAGTCGTAAAATTATTTTTACAGTTATATGAGGAGCACAACAGGCTTATGCCCAAAACTGTCCCTTTTCAAATTGATGTCGGGGCACCGAGCTTCGCTCGTTATTTTTATTCATTAATAAACAGAACACAATTCTCTAAAATGATCGTGTTTATATTTCACAGCTGGCTATACGTCATCTTATGAATTTCGGGGATGCGATATTTTGATTTTTCACATACTCACTTTTTTACTATCCACAGCTTTTTCAGCCAAGGATGAATCATCCTTTTATGTCGTTCAGCGAGTTTTCCATGGATAAGACCTAGTGCAATCGAATCTTTATATCATAACCTACTAGGTTCCAAATTTCGTGAAAATCATTAGAGCCGTTTTCGAGATCCGTTAAACATAAATAACCAGATATAAAAATAGCCAGATATAGAAATAACCAGATATAAAAATAACCAGATATATAAATACAGGAATTGCTCGCTTAATATAATAGGATACTAAAGTCCAAATCAAAATCTAGGTTAAGCTACTATCACTTATCAAAATAACAATTTATTCACACTTCAAAACACAAAACACATCATCAATAATTACAAATAGATATACTATGAATTCGATTTAGAATGATATACTATGTTTGCTACAATATTTGTTAATATACTATGTCTATTCTATTCTACACTAACGCATATAGTTTCTATTTTGGAATTTCTGCAGTGAACATGTTTTCTAGAAAAAAGCTAAGTTTTTCTTGCTGGATTTTTCTTCTCGTGAGATCAGCTGGATGATCCCACACACATGCATTCGTTCACTCTCTTCCATTACGGTATCGACAGACAACAAAATGTCCAGCTGTTTTTCCAAGGACGTATTTATCCTTTTAATGTCCTTCAGCGAGTTATCCCAGGGTTGAGACCTAGTACAATCGAATTCTCATATCATAAAACTACTTTGTTCCAAATTTCGTGTTAATCTTTAGAGCCGTTTCTAGATCCGTTGAACATAAATATATATAACCATATTAACCACATAACCACATAACCAGATATAATATATAAAACAGATCCTACAGAATTGCTCGCTAATAATATAGGATAATATGTCCAACGGATCCCGAAAACGGCTCTAACGATTTTCACGAAATTTGAAAAATAGTAGGTTTATGATATAAATAAATTATATCTATATATATATATATATATATTATATAATATATATTTATTTATTTATTTATTTAGTTATATATGGAATGCTCGCTCAATATAATAGGATGATTATCCATTAGCATTTGAATATATGCAATATCTCAGTAATTTCCATGGTTTAGACTGGCTGGCCGCTATGGCTTCGTACAAAATGAAGCTGCTATCCAGAGATTGTCAGTGGTGTAAGGGTAAGCATTCCTGCCCGGCGATTAGGAGGTACCGGGTTCGATTCCCGGGCTGACAAATAGTTTTTGTTATAGTAGCGCTCATCGAATTTCCATCTAGCTGTTCAACCTGTTGTCAATATTTGCAGTAGCAGAAGTCTTCGGGGTGATTTACAGCATTTAATTTGGATTTAACAATAATTATGAGTATTTCAATAAATTTGACTAATTACGATTTAATGAATTTTGAGAGAAATTTAATGAACTATGGTGAGGTCCACGTTATAATGGCAGTGTTTGATTGGCAATGGTATTGCTATCCTTGTCTTTCATTCATCAAAGCGGATAGCACTATCTCTTTCTCACTTGTTCTGTTGCCAGGTCGTCTATTAGAGATGTAGAGTTTATAATTAATTAACAAAATATCTCATCTTAATTATGACAATTCATTATGAAATATATTTCTTGCTTGATATTTGAACGAGAATGAACAGTTAAATACACATAAAAAACTGTATCAGCTACCGCCTATAGAGGGCATTGACAAGACAGTGGACCGGCAACGTTATACTATCTTTCTCCACTGCCATTATAACGTGGAACCTCACTATAGGAAGCTTCAATGTTGAATGTTGATGATTAGTCTAGAGTCAAGGAAGGGTTATAGAAGGAAAAGTTTGGGAGACTGTTTTTGACCCGCATGCAATTTAATCCATTTGATTTTATAACTTTTTAAAAATTAATGAAAAAAATGCACTCTGATTATCAGCTTATAGAGCATCAAATACTCTTCAATTTGATTTGAGAATCACACATATATTCATTCTCCTACATAGGCTGGTTCACAAATTTCAAGGCAATATTTGAAAAAATGTAGAGGGTGTTCTGAAAAAAGGTGCCCATAAGTCAGGGCGTGATTCCTCACATCAAAAGAAGAAAAAAGTTCACTGAGAAAACTCGCTGAAGGACATGAAAAAGATAATAGTTATTCATTCTTGGGAAAACAGGTAATAATTGCATCGTCTTTCGATAACAGAAAATGTGTGTGCCTGTGTGGGAGATGGGCTGTGTAATCAATCAGCTTACTATATCTTGCGAGAAATCTAGAAATTATGATAAACTCGATCAAAATAATCTGATTTGTTGACATAAAAATGGTATATCATAATATTCAAAGTTAATCAATATTTCACATTGAATGAAAAAGACTAAGAAATTGTCAAAAAACACACTGATTTATTGATAATTAGAAAGACCGGTTTCAGTTATTACACCATTGTCAATCTCTGATAAACTTCTGATAAACTGATCAGTTTATCAGAGATTGACAATGGTGTAATAACCGAAACCGGTCTTTCTAATTATCAATAAATCAGTGGTTTTTTGACAATTTCTTAGTCTTTTTCATTTAATATGAATAATTACCACAATATCAACTTCTCAACTACACATATTTCACAGTTTGAAATGATGAGTGAGTGTTATTTTGTTATTTAATTTGGTTCCTGAACTATCTAAATTGAAACTTTTCTGTTTTCAAATATTTGGACTGAAAAATGGACCTGAATTCAAGTGTATGGAACATAACCTACTTTTTGGACCATTTATAGTGTATAAATCGAAATTTGGGGGAGAAACAGTTTTGGACTGTGCCTGTTAGTCCTTCCCCAATCATTTTGAAGATTTGTTCTGTTATCAATAATAAATAACCGCTAAGTTCGGTTGTCCCAATATTTTTATTGGATAAACAGAATTATTGATACAATGCAAACAAACATTTAAAAATATGAACAAACCTGATGACAGATGGTCAAAGAGTAGATAATAATTTTCATTTTTATCTTAGGATACGATGGAGTGAATGCAGAGAGTGAACAACGGAATCTGAATCCTGAAGATGCAGCACCACCAGTTTTTCCATTTCCCCGAAAGGACTGAATATCACCAATGACGCCAACTGGGAAATGACGTCACAAAAACTCTTCACACACAACAATGGCAAAGCATCGAAGAAGGAGAAAAAGAAAAGAAGGACACTGAGAAGAAATCAGCATGCAGACAGGAATCCCTCAAAGCCAACCATGGTCTATTCACTCACAACAATGGCAAAGCATGAAGAAGGAGAAAAAGAAAAGAAGGACACTGAGAAGGAAATCAGCATGCAGACAGGATCCCTCAAAGCCAACCATGGGTCTATTCACCCACAACAATGGCAAAGCATCGAAGAAGAGAAAAAGGAAAAGAAGGACACTGAGAGGAAATCAGCATGCAGACAGGAAGTCCCTCAAAGCCAACCATGGGTCTATTCACCCACAACAATGGCAAAGCATCGAAGAAGAGAAAAAGGAAAAGAGGACACTGAGAAGGAAATCAGCATGCAGACAGGAAGTCCCTCAAAGCCAACCATGGGTCTATTCACACACAACAATGGCAAAGCATCGAAGAAGGAGAAAAAGGAAAAGAAGGACACTGAGAAGGAAATCAGCATGCAGACAGGAAGTCCCTCAAAGCCAACCATGGGTCTATTCACACACAACAATGGCAAAGCATCGAAGAAGAGAAAAAGGAAAAGAGGACACTGAGAAGGAAATCAGCATGCAGACAGGAAGTCCCTCAAAGCCAACATGGGTCTATTCACACACAACAATGGCAAGCATCGAAGAAGGAAAAAGGAAAAGAAGGACACTGAGAAGGAAATCAGCATGCAGACAGGAAGTCCCTCAAAGCCAACCATGGGTCTATTCACACACAACAATGGCAAAGCATCGAAGAAGGAGAAAAAGGAAAAGAAGGACACTGAGAAGGAAATCAGCATGCAGACAGGAAGTCCCTCAAAGCCAACCATGGGTCTATTCACACACAACAATGGCAAAGCATCGAAGAAGGAGAAAAAGGAAAAGAAGGACACTGAGAAGGAAATCACATGCAGACAGGAAGTCCCTCAAAGCCAACCATGGGTCTATTCACACACACAATGGCAAAGCATCGAAGAAGGAGAAAAAAAAAGGACACTGAGAAGAAATCAGCATGCAGACAGGATCCCTCAAAGCCAACCATGGGTCTATTCACACACAACATGGCAAAGCATCGAAGAAGGAGAAAAAGGAAAAGAGGACACTGAGAAGGAAATCAGCATGCAGACAGAAGTCCCTCAAGCCAACCATGGTCTATTCACACACACAATGGCAAAGCATCGAAGAGGAGAAAAAGGAAAAGAAGGACACTGAGAAGGAAATCAGCATGCAGACAGGAAGTCCCTCAAAGCCACCATGGGTCTATTCACACACACAATGGCAAAGCATCGAAGAAGGAGAAAAAGAAAAGAAGACACTGAGAAGGAATCAGCATGCAGACAGGAAGTCCCTCAAAGCCAACCATGGGTCTATTCACACACACAA
>NW_024091568.1:0-19601 GCF_014356525.2 Nilaparvata lugens
CGCTAATTGGTTCTTGAGGTATCTTTTTCTTGGTGACATGGCTTAATCAGGGTTAATTTAATTTGATGGATACGAGCAACCGTTGCCCTGTAAACAGGGATCTAAGCATAGAAAAACATAGCATAAGTAGATTTCCCATGGTATAGGGCGTTTATGTTGCAACTTTTACTGTTATCTCAAGCTGATAGTCCACGTAGTTCTTTCCTGTGAAGTTTTATGACACTGGTAGTCTCTCAGATTGTGCCGTTCATACACTCTTACCCCGTCAAAACAGTAAAAATCGACAACAATCGACAGTAATAGGCTTGAGATAACAGTTAAGTTGCGTCATAAACGACCTATACCATGGGATATCTACTTACGCTATTATTTCTCTATGATCTAAGTCACTTGGATCCCTTGTTCATCAAATAAACAGCTGTTTGAAATGTAGTTTACAATTTCACACCAGATATCAGCACTGATTAGACTTACGCTTATACCTCTTGTATACTAGATTTTTACCACTTTCAGCTATCGATTTATAAAGCTAACTCAAAAAAATGAAAAATGTCACTTGGACCCTTGTATGCTGACCCCCTCATACTGTATCATGTTGTGGTTGTTCTTGCTCTATAGTGAGGTCCACGTTATAATGGCAGTATTTGATTAACATTGGTGTTGCTATCCTTGTCTATCGTTCCACAAAGCAGATAGCGAATGTATTAAATCATAGTGTTGTGTATCAAGTTGAGATGATACTGTATCGCATTGTGTTGATACTGTATCATGTTGTGGTTGTTCTTTTTCTATAGTGAGGTCCACGTTATAATGGCAGTATTTGATTGACATTGGTGTTGCTATCCTTGTCCATCATTCGAGAAGCAGATAACGCTATACGTTTCCACCTCAAGTAGTGATGTTAGTGAATGTAGCGACCTCTAGCGTTCTCTGAACTACTAGTTAGTTATAGAGGTTTAAGGGCCAGTTGCACGTACGTCTGTTAAAGATGGACGTTAACACTGATTAACAAATCAGCGTTAGTTTTACGGATTCATTTCTGTTTCACATAGATCGGTTAGTTTTTAATCCCGATTAAGTTTTCCGGTTAACTAACTTCAACTTCAACTTCAAATTCTTTATTTGCCATAATACAATACAATTTTTTTCAAAACAAAACACAATTAAAAACTTAATTTAAACATTAACATGAAATAAATAATAATTCTTCTCAAAATTAGCTTATAGGCGTTGCCAGCAAAACCAGAGGTTTGTGTGCTGCAACGAGTATCAATCTTAGAAATCTTAACTTACAAAATTAATAAACCATTTAATCGATATATCAATATTGAAAAAAAAATAAAATGAAAATAAATAATAAACAAAAGGAGTGCTTTATTACAGAGATAGGAAAAAACACCTGAATTAAAACTAAAATCTATATGGAGGTGTCAAAAGATAAGGAGATCAATTATGAAAGATGTGAGATACATTAACAGATCTTATCCATTCAACTATATTTCTTATGGATGACTTAGTTATATGTTTTACTAGAAAGTGTTGAGGTACCAAGTTAATAGTTTATTGCTGATGTAAGTGAATTGTCTTCGGCAAACAGTTAAGTCAGTTCTATTTATAATATAGTTCGGTTTCGCTCGGAAGTTGTATGACATCATGTATGGTTTAAATATATTTTTACATTTATTCAGGTACAGTATTAATTTTTTATATAGAGCTGCTTTACCGTTAGCACGGGGAACTCAACAAACAGAAGATTTGTTGGGTAGCGTCTGGGACGGCCAAGAGCGGCTTTTATTACATGTCTTTGCAATACGAGAAGCTTGTTCATGTGCGTATCCAAGGCACCACCCCACACCCTGATTCCATACTGAAAAATGGACTGAGCATATGCCGAGTACACCAATTTCACTATATTCGCATCCCCGAGACCGCTCAATTTATGAAACTTGTATATGACATGTCTCAATCTTCTACACAGACTATCAATGTGAGCATTCCACTTCAGATGACAGTCGAACATAACGCCTAAATATTTAATTACATTCACTTTTTCTAACGAGCTGCAACCACAGTCCTCGTGCCTTACCCGTTGATATGCGTAATAGGCGCAGTCAGGGGAGTGAATTTTAATACCCGTATGTGACCCTTCCCGGGGGGCTGATCTCACTGAGGGTGAGAAGGCCATGTAAACGCTTTTCTTTGCATTTAGAGTTAATGAATGTCGATCCAGCCATGACTTCACAATAGCCAGACCCGATTCTGTCAATCGCTCCACCTGCCTCCAATCTGGTCCGGTGAAAACCAAGGCAGTATCATCGGCAAAAGATATAGTAGTACAGTTATTAATATTTATTTTTAAGAGATCATTAATGTATATCAAAAATAATATCGGTGAGAGGACTGTACCCTGGGGAAGGCCAAACCCAGTCAATATCATGAAACTTGTTTTTTCATTTAGAGTGAGTACCTGAGATCTATTTTGCAAGTAGCTTTCAAATAATTTTAGAACTGTCCCTCTAAAACCTATACTTTCCAACTTATTCAGAAGGGACCTGTGAGGGATGGTATCATAGGCTTTTGCTAAATCCAGGAATACTGCTAAAGTTTTTTTGTTGCTCTGAAAGTTATCTGTATTATCCTAACTAAATTTGTCATAGCATCCTCAGTTGATTTGCCCTCTTGGAAACCGAATTGATTCTCAGCTAAAAATTTATATTTATTAAGTATTCTAGCAATCGTCGTTTTATAAGTTTTTCAAATATTTTAGATAGATTGCTTATCAAACTGATTGGGCGATAGTTTTCGGGAGCCTTTCTGTCACCTGATTTGAATAGAGGAACTATTTTTGCTATCTTGAAATAGACCAAGATTTAACGGTTTCACTATCCGGCAACACTGTTATTTAACCGACAGATGTTATTATTCTGAACAAATGGCACAATATTGAGGTTATGTTATATATTGAAGCGGTGACCATTCATTACACATGCGCCAAAAAAATGTTCTGTCTGTCGCCAGTGTCAAGTGCTATCCGCAGACGAACCAGATCGAAATCTTACCTCAAAAATCATTATCTAATTTTGAATGCTAATATCAGCTGAATACACTTCTCTATTTTTATTAAAGGATGAAATTCATTCATATATTTAGCTCATACTTTGAATTTCGTAGTTTTGTTACCAAAAACTAATTGGAAGACAGCTATCAGTTGGTAGCTGATCGGCGTTAGTTGAATTTAATTCCCCGTGGATGGCCTGTTAAAATCTTTTACTTCGATTAGTTTAACCACTACCTCCGTAAACAGAGGTTCTCGGAGGTAGTGGTTTAACCGGCGTTATTTTTCGATTTTTACCTTTGTGCAACCAAATTTTCTTCCGTTCAGCTAATCGCCGTTAAAATGGTGCCAACTAATCAGAGTTCAAAAATTTTACGCCGGATAGTTTAATCGGCGTTATCGCTTGAAATTGCTGTTTTGTGCAACCAAAATGCATTGGTTAACGCTAATCTTAATTAAAGTATAGCATTTAATCGTGATTAAACGTTAACCGACGTACGTAAAACTGGGTGTTACTGTATATTGTAAAGTATGTACCATTAAACGTAGCAAAATCTGTATACTTTTCTTTGATTTACACTCATCTTGTCTATTGTATTGAGCTTTGGGAAGTACACCTATTGGAAACAATAAAAATTTTCATTTTACAGAAGCGTGCAGTACGGTATTTGGCTAAGCTTGATTACAATCACCCCTGTAGAGATGCCTTCATAGATTTAAAAATTCTAACTTTACCATGTATTTACATCTACAGAGTTGTTCTTTTTGTTGCTAATAACTTAGACTCATTCAAACTAATTCTGATATGCATGGCTATAATCCATGTATTGTTCAGCATAGATTGAAGTTTTCTGACAAAGACCCTCGAACCTATGGTCTGAGACTATTAAATAAGCTACCAAGATCTCTGTCCATGTCATCTGCAACTTTTAAAAAAGATCTGTATACTTTTCTTGCGGAGAAAGCATATTATAGTGTGGAAGAGTTCCTCACTGATAGATAAATATTGTTTATTTCATAATGTCTGTAGTATTTAATACACGTGGTTGGATTGCTGGCTGTGACATGCTTATTCATATGACATTCTTTAGGCTATTTTGAATTATTCTGACGATATATGTTAAGTTTTTGTGATATCTTTTATAGATTTTGTGTATTGTTTTACAATTTATTGTAAATATTGTCTTTTGACTTTTTTAATTATTTTAAATATTGACTTGGCCTGTACTTTCTTGTATTGTTTATGGCTTATAAATATCTAATCTAATCTAATCTAATCAAATCTACATTTAAACTGGTCTATCTTGAACCTTTACTAACCAGTTTTTTGTGTACAGGGGCGAAGTGAAGTTGGCGGACTTTGGTCTAGCACGGTTGTACAACGCTGAAGACAGAGAGCGAATGTACACGAATCGAGTGATCACTCTGTGGTATCGACCGCCTGAACTGCTGCTAGGTGAGGCGCGCTATGGCCCCGCCATCGATGTCTGGTCCTGTGGATGCATCCTGGGCGAACTCTTTCTCAAGAAACCGCTCTTCCAGGTAAACAATTCATTCTATCAAGAGCTATTCATCATTTTGTTATAATAGCCAGACATTTTTCATGTTGGCCAGAGGATTATACATTTAATCTATTTGATCATAATTTTTTTATGATAACAAGACATTTTTCATGTTGGCTAGAGGGTAAAATTCCTAAGCAGGGGTGGCTACATTCTCAGGGAGCTATTCCTCAAGAATCCAGGTAATTCCTTTAACTCTGGTTGATGTTGAGCAAGTGTTATGTTTATTCATTTAGTTTCTATTTCAAGATAGTTATTATTCTATCAATGTTGCTGTGTGACCACAGCGTATGCTATATTGGATGCGTATATGTGCAAGATAAGATATTTATTTGATATTTTTATTTATTATTCTAATTTTACAAGAAATCACTGAATGGGAGAGAAAAACTAAGGATACTACTTGTAATATTTCTCTCCCAAATTCAGATAATATTATTATTTTAAAAGTCCAAAATGAGGTTATGATTCCACTTTTCTGAAATTTAGTCTTTTTTCACTCAAAAACAGAAACTAAGAACATTGAAAGTTGAGAAACTGGATAGAAAACAAAAAAAATCTGGTGTGGCGCACTCACACAACTTTCCTTGCCGTTATGAAAATTGATCAGCTGACGCTACGGTAGTGTTCCCGCGCATCTTAAATCCACTTTTCAAAGATTTGAGCCAGCTGGTGACAGGGCAATAACGCTGGAGACACACATGAGGTCTGATATCTCTTCATAGTGAATGATTTAATAGAATCAACAATAATTTGCAATTGAATAATCACATTTTCTCGAATTTGAAGCTTATTTCAATTTTAGGTGGAATGTTACTGAACATAATTGTAGAGATTTTCATGCTCAATCTACTCCACTTGATTTTTTTCGTTTCTATTTTATCTGGAGCCTGATAATTGGGAATCTATCTGCATTGATGGGACGAAGCTCCTGAAATTTTTACAGATATGGGACTTGTGGCAGTTGATAGAGCTTATCGATGACTATTTTAGGTATGAATTTTATCAAAATCGTTGGAGCAGTTTCCGAGAAAATCACGAAAACCCTGTTTTTGACAACATTCTCGCCATTTCAGCCGCCATCTTGAATTGCATTTGATTGAAATTGTTCGTGTCAGATCCTTATGTTGTAAGGACCTTCCGTTCCAAATTTCAAGTCATTCCGTTAATTTGGAGATGAGATATCGTGTACACAGACGTCTCTTTTGTGCAGCCACGGATTTCATACTCATTAACCGGCAATTAGTGATATTCGAGTCGATCTTCGGTCAGACTAATTGATGAAAACATTAGATACACTCTCTCTCACACACACACACACACACACACACACACACACACACACACACACACACACACACACACACACACACACACACAACACACACACACACACACACAACACACACACACACACACCACACACACACACAGACCAATACCCAAAAACCAGTTTTTTGGACTCAGGGGACCTTGAAACGTATAGAAATTTAGAAATAGGGTACCTTATTTTTCTCGGAAAGCAATACTTTCCTTACCTATGGTAATAGGGCAAGAAAAGTAACATTACACTCAAATCACTAATAATTTGAACATTTTCACGTAATTTTACAAAATTTAGAGCCAGAGAAATAGTACTTATTATTCAGCACAGCTGACAAAACAGCTGCAACATATAAAACAACTTGTAACTTTAAATACTATGGCCCAGTTGCACAAAAGCCGGTTAAATTTAACGTGATCAATCTCACGAAAACCAATCAGAGAAGCCATCTATTCGAAAAAGCCTTCTCTGTTTGGTTCTCATGGAATTAATCACGATTAATAAAAATCAACCGGCCTAAAACTTGAAACTTTGAACACTTGCAACAACGTCTAATTTCTTCATTTGTCGAGATTAAAAATGTTTTTTCCTCCACCTACTGTCTAAAGTACTTACTTACTCCCTGAAACCTAATACTAAAGTGTCACTTTTTCGCTCTCGGTAGTAAAAAACAGAAAAACTCCCTAGGGAGTAAAAGTGACTCCATTTAAATAACATGGGGAGCATCTCTATTTTGAAACTTACATTGTAATAGGTTAGAAGGTCTAAGCTCAGATGGAAAGCATAATAGAGGTGTCTGTCATTGAGTCAACTGAATTCAATACCACAACCAGAATTTGATTAACTCATGAAATATATGTTGTATGATAATATTATATTCTTAATATTAGTAGACAATAAAATTTATACAATTTTAAAATATTTTTTTTATTCAAAATACCAGCCAACAATATTTTTGATCTACAATTCAAATCTGAACCGCGTGATCTGGAGTCAGCCATTTTTGGTAGCTGCTCAGCTGATATAATTGTTACAACTTTTGCCGATAGATAGCGCAATCGGCAGTGCCAATCAGACGACCGGTTTTAGGTTTTAGATTTAGTTATGTTGTTAGGAATCATTGTCACCAATACGTAAGTTTTAGAATGATTTTATTTGCAGTTTCTATAAAAAAATGTAGATGGAGGAAAAATGTTGTGTACATCACGAGCGAAAAATACTTTTTCTCCCTCAGGAAAATGCTGCCCTCGGCTTCGCCTCGGGCTTCAAACTTTTTCCCACAGGAGAAAAAGTCGTACTTTTCACTCTAGATATATAAATAACTATCAAAGCAATTAATCTATTGTGTTTTGTTTTGCAGGCGAACGTGGAAATGATGCTGCTAGAGATAATCTCGCGTGTTTGTGGCACTCCCACCCCGGCAGTGTGGCCGAAAGTTGTCGACCTCCCACTCTGGCACACTCTGCGACCGAAGAAGACCCACCGGCGACGACTGAGGGAGGACTTTGCGTTCATGCCGCAGTCACCCTTGGACCTCTGGATCGGATGCTAGAGTTGGACCCCGAGAAGAGGATCACGGCTGAAGAGGCGCTCAAGTCACAGTGGTTGTGAATTTCAACCCGAGAGGTTGGTTTTAGTAGATTTGCTTTACACTTCTCCTTGGCAGAATTGATGTAGTGTACTGTAGTGTTTTCTAATCTGAAGATTCCACTTCTTCTTTCTCTACTCCTCCTCCCCTCTTCCTTCTCCTTTTTATACGCAACTCCTCTTTTTCCTTCTCCTCCTCGTCTTATTCATCCTCCTCTCGCTCCCTCCTCTTTCCTATTCCTGTACCTCTTCGTTTTACTCCTCCTCTTCCTCGTCCTCCTACTCCTCTTCCCACTACTCCTCTCCCACCTCCTTTTCCGTTTCATTCTCCTTTCACCCTCTTCCTCCTCTCCCACTCTTTCCTCTTCCTCTTTCTCTCCCCTTGCTTGGCCACTCACTTTACTTCCTTCCCCACCTTCTTCTGCTCTTCATCTTCTTCTCCTTCTACTCCTCCATCACTCTCTCTTTCTACTTCTCCTCCCCCACTTTTTTTTGTGTAGTTGAGAAGTTGATATTGTGGTAATTATTCATATTGAATGAAAAAGACTGAGAAATTGTCAAAAAACCACTGATTTATTGATAATTAGAAAGACCGTTTCGGTTATTACACCATTGTCAATCTCTGATAAACTCTGATAGAGAAAGAGTTTATCAGAGATTGACAATGGGTAATAATCGAAACAGGTCTTTCTAATTATCCATAATCAGTGGTTTTTCGACAATTTCTTAGTCTTTTCCCCCACTTCTTCTCAATCTCTTCCTCCATCACTCCCTCTTCTACTTTTCTCTCTCCTCTTTTTACTTTCCTTGCCCTACTACCATAGGTAAGGAAAGTATTGCTTTCCAAAAAAAATTAAGTTACCCAAATTTCAAGTTTTCTATACGTTTCAAGGTCCCCTGAGTCCAAAACATGATTTTTGGGTGTTGGTCTGTGTGTGTGTGTGTGTATGTGTGTATGTGTGTATGTCTGTGAACACGATAACTCCATTCCTAATCAACCGATTGACTTGAAATTTTAACTTAACGTCTTTATACCATGAGGACCCGACAATAAGAAATTCAATAAAATTCAATTCAAGATGGCGGAAAAAATGGCGGATAATTACTAAAAAACCATGTTTTTCACGGTTTTCTCGAAAACGGCTCTAACGATTTTCTTCAAATTCATACCATGGATAGCTATTTATAAGCCCTATCAACTGACATGAGTCTCATTTCTGGGAAAATTGCAGGAGCTCCGTAATATTTTTGTGAAAAATGGCGGATAATCACTAAAAACCATGTTTTTCACGGTTTTCTCGAAAACGGCTCTAACGATTTTCTTCAAATTTATACCCTAGATAGCTATTTATAAGCCCTATCAACTGACTTGAGTCTCATTTCTGGGAAAATTGCAGGAGCTCCGTAATATTCTTGAGAAAAATGGCGAATAATCACTAAAAACCATGTTTTTCACGGTCTTCTCGAAAACGGCTCTAACGATTTTCTTCAAATTTTACCATGGATAGCTATTTATAAGCCCTATCAACTGACATGAGTCTCATTTCTTGGAAAATTGCAGGAGCTCCGTAATATTCTTGAGAAAAATGGAGGATAATCGCAAAATAAAAACATGTTTTTCACGATTTTCTCAAAAATGACTTGACCGATTTTTTTCAAATTCATACCCTTTATAGTTATATATCAGCTCTATAAACTAGTATGAGTTTCCTTCCTGAGAAACTAACAGGGTGTCCACCCCATTCTTGAGAAATTTTCTTTGTAACCTCCTTCTCGTGCTTGAGGTAGGTGGGTAGAGCAGTTTATTCAAAAGAACACACGTCGATATTTTACTTGTAGAACAGCTGTTTTGACAACTTTTAAAAATCCTTAAATTTCATAATTCAAACAAAGGAAAATGTACTCTGAAAACAATAACAATAGTATAATCGTAGTTTTAATAAAATTATTAAGCCGCCAATCAGCATAATGTTATTCCCCTAGATTATCCTCGTTTAAGAATGAGGCTTATAGATCAATGAGCAAGGAAAGTAGTGTGAGTGTACCACACCAGATTTTCAGTCTTAAAGACTATCCTGTCCCTTTTCTCCTCCTCCTTCTCTTTCACCTATTACTCATCCGTCTCTTCTTTTTCTCCCTCTTCTCATCCTCTTCTTCATCTTCTACTTCCTCTTCTCGTCTTATTATCCTTCCCTTCCTCCTCTTCCACTATTTCTTCTCCGCCTTCTACCAAGCCATCATTTGTGTGTTTTTCTGCTCTTTCTATCCTCCTTTTTCCTTTCTTTAGTATTTCCCCATCCCATTCTCTCTCTCTATCTCTCTCTCTGGTAGAGAGTTTGGTAGAGAGTTAGTGGGGAAGATATTTTTAATATTCTTTCCGAAGAATGGACATTGATATGTCCAAAGCTCCGCCAATTTATGTAGATGCATAACAATATAATTATCTATAGTTATTATATTACAAATTACTTTTTCATATCATATACAGTTCAATAATAAATTTCTTAGTCTATATTATGTAAATTCATCTATAATGTTGCTGTATTGTAACTATTGTATATAAGTGTATAATCCAGTATATATATTGTAATCTACATAAATAGTACTCAATCAATCAATCTCTCTGCAGTTACGGGCTGAAGGAAAGGGTATCATCAATATCCTTTCTGAGAATGGACATCTAAAGGTCCAAACTTCACCGTTTCATGTGAAAACATTACAGTAATACCTCAATATTTGCTCAATATCATTTTATACCCTCCAGTCTGTATAATATCATAGAGAAACAATAGTGTAAGTAGATATCCCATGGTATAGGGAATTTATGTAGCAACTTTTACTGTTATCTCAAGCCGATTACTGTCGATTATTGTCAATTTCTATTGTTTTGTTGGGGTGATAGTGTATGAACGGCACATTTGAGAGACTACCAGCATCACACAGATGCATAGGGAAGAACTACGTGAACTATTGGCTTGAGATAACAGTAAAAGTTGCGACATAAACGCCCTATACCATGCCATATCTACTTACACTATTGTTTCTCTATGATAATATTATGATTAATCATGTTATTCAACTGTTAGGGCCGTTTGCACAGTCAAAGCTTAAACTCAATTCAATCAGCTGGCGGATTTTACTCGAAATGAAGCACACTATAACGAACGAGACTTGATATGGATTTAATCCAGTTAAAATCAAATTTAGTTTTAACTGATACTGTGCAAACGGCACTTACTGGAAATTATTTTGAACGCTAGAACGTAAGTTGAATTTTGTTTTGAATAAAGGAATCTGAATATAAATCTGCATGAATAAAGTACTCAGTCCCTCTCTTCAACTCACTATCTCATCTTCTGAATCCTATTATATTCAGCGAGCAATTTCTGTATATCTTTTTATATAATTTTAAATCTGGTTATTCATGCTCAACGGATCTCGAAAACGGCTCTAACGATTTTCACGAAATTTGGAACATAGTAGGTTTATGATATAAAAATTTGATTGCACTAGGTCTCATCCTTGGGAAAACTCGCTGAACGACATTAAAAGGATAATTCAACTCACTATCTCATCTTCTGAATACTATTATATTAAGCGAGCAATTTCTGTATATCTGTTTATATTTATATATCTGGTTATTCTTATATCTGGTTATTTATGCTCAACGGATTTCGAAAACGGCTCTAACGATTTTCACGAAATTTGGAACATAGTAGGTTTATGATATAAAAATTTGATTGCACTAGGTCTCATCCTTGGAAAAACTCGCTGAACGACATTAAAAGGATAATTCATCCTTGGCTGAAACAGCTGAGACTCTAGTCGTCTGTGGATAGTAAAAAGTGAGCGAGTTATTCTGTAGAAGATCAAAATATCGCATCCCCAAAATCCATAAGCTGAGGTATAGCCAGCTGTGAAATATGAGCACGATCATTTTAGAGAATTGTGTTCTGTTTATCAATAAATAAAAAGAACGAGAGAAGCTCGGTGCCCCGATATTACTTAATAAACTGAAAACTTATTAATATTTTAATTGATTTTGTTGTTTTTCTCTCCTCAGAATGCCAGCCCCAAACTGCCTCACTGGCAAGACTGCCACGAGTTTGGTTCAAGGAGCGGCGCAAGCAGATGAAACAGAAGCAGCAGGGCGGTCAGGGGGGTGACTCCTCCAACACCAGCAAGGGGGGGTCTCAAAAGGGTGACGCCAAATCTGGCAACGCCGCAAACTACGACGATGCCCTAGAAATTGCTGGCGGGTGAGTTAAATTTATCTAAAAAAAATTGTGGTTTTTTTGTTCAGTTTGAAAATTACTTTCTTCCGTAGATGTTAGTTTCCAAAATTTTATTTGTGTTGGGAAGTGGGGGTGTGTTATAGAATTATTTTGAGGGAATAAGAACAGTCCAAGTTTAACGCTAATCTAGATAGGAAATTCACGAATGACGCATCATCACGTTTCATCTACTCAACTGATTAATAACTTGATATTTTACATATAGTTACTTAATTTACCGAGGCCTATTTTGAATTCTTCAAGATTTAAGTAGGTCAAGTTTTCAGTTTTTCAAATTTTTAATCAGATTCTTCCGGAGCACTAGTCTTTATATAGGGTGACACAGAATAACGGGAACTTTTAAAACGCAATAAAACATTAGTGGGAAGGGCAAAAATGATTTTATTCAAACTAATGTAAAGTTCAAGACTTATCATTTGAGAATTATTAATAACATCTATATTACTTTTTGACAAACATCTATCACTTTTTGACAATTACTTCTTCAAGATGGCTTCCTCCTGAACGAATACTCTCTTGAAATCTTTGTTGATGATTCCTCATTGATCGCTGCAACCTTAGACCATTAATAGAATAGACACGGCCAATTGTATATTCATACTAAAAGTCGATGAAGCCAACATCTCTACTGCCAAATCCACCCACCTTGACGTCACAACAGTTTGTTGTGTAAGTGTTTGTGGTGTTTAACTTGCATTGTTGTTGAACAATGCATTGTTGTTAGCTTGGTTGTGACGTCAAGGTGGGTGGATTTGGCAGTTAGATGTTGGCTTCAGAGGCTAGATTTCCCATCGTGTCTACTCTATAAATGGTCTAAAGCTGCGTACACATATTCGCGCTTCCAACCCGCACCGCACGCTCCTCCCTCGTACCGCCCTCCTACCACCATCGAACCACAGTCGCTCCGCCCACGCACCCATCATGAACGTTACGAAATTTTAGATCTTCTCGCGTTCCCCGGTCGAACCATTGTTGCTCGCCGGTCGATCATCAATCGCTCTGCTGGAGTGACGTTCGGTTGCGGAGCAGAGCGAAAGTCTGTACGCACCTCAGGCTGCAACATCTGCGTTTCCTGGTCCCTGATCTGTCCACCTGCGATTTTCTGTTTGTGCAGCTATCTCAAATCAAACGTTTTCACAACTTCACCAATAACTGTGGTTGAATCATCACAGACAATTCAAAATTAAATTAACAAAATCCCTGTTGAAATGATGCAGCAATAGTCAGGAATCTCAACACAGATTTCAAGAGTGTATTCGTGCAGGACTAAGTCATCTTGAAGAAGTAATTCTCAAATTGTAAGTCTTGAACTTAACGTTAGTTTGAATAAAATCGAGAATATTATTAATAACATTTATCACTTTTTGACAATTACTTCTTCAAGATGGCTTCCTCCTGAATGAATACACTCTTGAAATCTGTGTTGACGATTCCTCATTGATCGCTGCAACATCTGCGTTTCCTGGTCCCATGATCTGTCCACCTGCGATTTTCTGTTTGTGCAGCTATCTCAAATCAAACGTTTTCACAACTTGACCAATAACTGTGTTGAATCATAACAGACAATTCAAAATTAAATTAACAAAATCCCTGTTGAAATGCTGCAGCAATAGTTCAGGAATCTCACACAGATTTCAAGAGTGTATTCGTGCAGGAGGAAGCTATCTTGAAGAAGTAATTCTCAAATGGCAAGTCTTGAACTTTACATTAGTTTGAATAAAATCATTTTTGCACTTTCCACTAATGTTTTACGGTGTTTTTAAAAGTTCCCGTTATTCTGTGTCACCTATATAGAGACTAGTGTTCCGCAAGGACCTGATTGAAATTTTGAAAAACTGAAAACTTGACCTACTTAATCTTGAAGAATTCATAATAGGCCTATAACCATCCTCGGTAAATTGAGAATATATATGCAAAATTTCAAGTTGATCAGTTGAGTAGTTGAGACGTGATGATGCGTCATTCGTGAATTTCCTATCCCCTACGTGTATAAGCCAGATCTTTCCTTTTTTATATGATTGTAATTATCACAGTAGGTGTATGCTAAGGTATCTTTATATCTAGCATAGCTTAGAAATACGTCTTTTGAAGACTTAGCCTACATATCTCCCAATGTTAATCAATCTGTCCATATTACACCAACATATCGTGGATTTAACATTGGCAGATGAGACAGCTATGTCGTCCGTATATTTTTACTTTCCTTGCCCTATTACCATAGGTAAGGAAGTATTGCTTTCCGAAAAATAAGGTACCCCAATTTCTAAGTTTCTATACGTTTCAAGGTCCCCTGAGTTCAAAAAAGTGGTATTGGTCTGTGTGTGTGTGTGGTGTGTGTGTGGTGTGTGTGGTGTGTGTGTGTGTGTGTGTGTGTGTGTGTGTGTGTCTGAGTGTATGTGCGTCTGTGTACACGATATCTCATCTCCAACAACAATTTCTATCAAATGCGATTCAAGATGGCGGCTAAAATGGCGAAAATGTTGTCAAAACAGGGTTTTTCGCGATTTTCTCGAAAACGGCTCCAACGATTTTGATTAAAGTTATACCTGAAATAGTCATCGATAAGCTCTATCAACTGCCACAAGTCCCATATCTGTAAAAATTCAGGAGTTCCGCCCCATCTATGCAAAGTTTGATTTATATTCTTAATTATCAAGCTGCAGATACAATTCAAACAAAAAATTTCGAGTGGAATAGATTGAGCATGAGAATCTCTACAATAAATGTACAGTAACATTTTCACCTAAAATTAAAAATAAACTTGAAAATCGAGAAGTTGTGATTATCCAATTGCAAACTATTGGCAACAGTTGATTTTATTAAATGATTCACTATGAAAAGATAGCAGACCTCGTGTGTCTCCAGCGTTATTACCCTGTCACCTGCTGGCTCTAATCTTTGAATAGTAGACTTTAGATGCGCGGGAACACTACCGTAGCGTCAGGTGATCAATAATTTTCATAACGGCAAGGAAAGTTGTGTGAGTGCGCCACACCAGATTTTTAAAAATAGTAGAATTGGGATACCGTGTTGGATTTTTAGGTTTTAATAATTTTACTTATTGAAGCCCCAAAACTTTTTGATTTTTTTTGAGATGTTTTATGTTGTGTGTCTAGATATTTTACCTGTGTGTGTAGGATGTTTTTTTTTCTATTGCTTTTTTCTTTCTACGCAGTGTATTCTACTGCTTGTTAAGCAGTGTATTGTTCCTAAAGAGCACAAAATTTATTATTTATTGCAATCATTTGTTTTTTGTATGCTTTTTGCTTATTTTACACTTTCATTTGCTTTTAGAATTGGATTCAGTTTTTCCGTTTCTTCTTTTATTTATTTATTTATACATATGACAATATTTCCACAGAGTCTAAGAAGACCATAGTGGTACAAAACAAAAAAAGCACTGTACATGAATAAACTATTCAATGTAAAACTAAAATTATGAAAGATGGACACAGTAAATATTAAATGAAAGAGACTAAGAAATTGTAAAAAAACCCACAGATTTATTGATAATTAGAAAGACCGGTTTCGTTTATTACACCATTGTCAATCTCTGATAATACTATTATCAATGGTGTAATAACCGAAACGGTCTTTCTAAGTATCAATAAATCTGTAGTTTTTGACAATTTCTTAGTCTTTTTTCATTCAATATGAATAATTACCACAATATCAACTTCTCAAATTAAAATTCAAATTTTTTTGTCAATCAAAACAATTACAATTTCAAAGAAAATAGTATACATCACAGAAAATATAATCAGAAAAATCCTTAATAAACAAAAAATGAATAGAATAATTATATAACATGAGCTTAGTTTATTAAGAATGTATAAATGGCAAAATATATAAATGTACAATAATACTTTAATTAAAAAACTACACAAAAGTAACAGTAAAATGAATGTAGATTACTACAAAAACAAGATAGAAAGATAGATATAGAAAAATAAGAAGAAAAAGTCATGCATTTCGTGAACCCATGCAAAAATCATGATCAAAATTATTACAACTCATTAATCATTATTTCTTAAGTAATTATAAAAAGAAGAAATATAACTTGTTCTAGCTACCAGCCATAAGTCAATACCCAGAAGCCAGAGCGAGGGCTAGAACTCTTTTATCTGCCGAAATTAGGCTACTCCATATTTTTTTGGAAGCTTTGTTCCTTATATAGTAACTATTGTATTAGCCTACTGAATTTTACTATTATCATGATTACCGATTTAGATAATACTAAATAATCTAAACTTTATTTTCTTTTAAAACTATGTTTTGAAAATTTATTTTACGTAGTGTATGCATTGTATTTGTGTGTTTGTTTTTTGCCTATATCTGTTTAGTTGGAATCCAATTTGATTTTTATGTTAAATACTAGCATAATTATCTTCTTTTTCTATTCTTTGTTAGTTTCTATTATATATTCTTTTGTTTTTTCTCTATTTCTTATGTTTTGTTTTGTTTCCTCTTTCTCTTTTTTTAGTTCTCTGCAATTTTATTTTGTTTTCAGATCAGAATCAAGAAGTCCATCAACCACACGTCATTACCAAGAGAGGTAAAATTGATGAATTAAAACAAAATAAAAATTTATAAAAAAGAGGTAAAATTATTGATGGCTTTCAAGTAAATAACACGCCGTTAATTTTTTTTTTTTTCATTTTTCTAATTTATCTATTGTTTATTTGGGTTTTCTATTCACTACAACCGTATTTATGGGTGTTTTTGTGTCTTTTAAGCACCTGAAAAATTATTATTTCTAATTTTTTGAGTTGAAAACAGTTTGATTTAGTGCCGGTTGCACAAAAGCCGGTTAAATTTTAACCGTGATTAGTTCCACGAGAACGCATCAGAGAAGCCGTCTTATTACAAAGGCCTTCTCTGATTGGTTCTTGTAAAATTAATCACGATTAAAATTTAACCGGTTTTTGTGCAACCGGGCCTTTGTGATGCTTTGTTAATTTCTTGTACTCACTATGTAATGTATGTTGGAGATTTGAGGTATCACTTGTATAAAATGCAAAATAATCGCTAAAATAATGTTAAAATATAATTTCTTGCTTAATAATAAAATATAATTGATTATTCTAAACGAGAATGAACAGTTAATAATACAATGAACCCGTATCAGCTTATCGTTTATAGAAGGCATTGACAAGAAAATCGTTCGGCAACGTTGTTCGCCTATCTTTCTACACTGCCATTATAACGTGGACCTCATTATATAATGTGACTCAGTTGACTCTGTGTTCATCAGTGACTCTGTTGCCAGATTGTCTTTTAACAATGTAGGATTAATAACAAAATATTTCATCTTAACCATGAAAATTCATTTTGAAATTATTGAAAAATATAATTCCTTGCTTAATAAAATACAATTGATCATTTTAAACGAGAATGAACAGTTAATATTACATCAATAAACCTGTATCAGCCACCGTCTATAGAAGGCATTGACAAGACAGAGGTTCGGCAACATTGTTCTCCTATCTTTCTCCACTGCCATTATAACGTGGACCTCACTATAATTTAATAGTCGATTCTTGTCAATCATGATCAATCCATTTCAAATCTATTTATTCGTCAAGAATAGCTTTCATGATTCAATCATTAATCATTTTTGTAATTCAAGTAGTTCATTAGATTTCTACCTAGTCTACAAACAATTTGACAACAGTGTGAAGTTGGAAAAGGATAGAGCCATCAGCTTTGTGTAGTGACATACAGGATAGCACACCAAACTAATCAGGTGCTGACTTTACAACGTGGACCTCACTATAGAACAAGAACAACCACAACATGATACAGTATCAATACAATATGATACAGTATCATCTCAACTTGATACACAACACTATGATTTGATACATTCGCTATCTGCTTTGTTGAATGACAGACAAGGATAGCAACACCAATGTTAATCAGGTGCTGACTTTACAACATGGACCTCACTATAGAACAAGAACAACCACAACATGATACAGTATCAATACAATATGATACAGTATCATCTCAACTTGATACACAACACTATGATTGATACATTCGCATATATCTGGTTTGGGTAATGACAGACAAGGATAACAACACCAATTTTAATCAGGTGCTGACTTTATAATTCAGAGGCCCGGTTCAAATCCCAGCCCTGGCAAGGTATTTTTCTCGGTTCACTCCCGTGTTTTGGATGGAAACGTTGAGCCATCGGTCCCGTATGCCTAAAAAAAGTCGTGAGGTCATGTCAGAGGCCCTGAAATTTATCAGTTGCGACCTGAAAACTCTTGACCCAGACCTGAGCCAGTCAGTCACTCGATATTATTTTATCATCATGTGTTGACTTTATAACGTGAATATCGTTGTAAGACATGAGCTTGTATGTTTCATTATTAATAATAAAAATATTCAATATGTAGTGCTATAGTGAGGTCTACGTTATAATGGCATTGGAGAAAGAGATAGGAGAACAACGTTGCCGATCCTCTGTCTTGACCATGCTTCTATAGACCGTAGCTGATACAGGTTTATTGATGCAATATTAACTGTTCATTCTCGTTTAAAATAATCAATTATATTTTATTAAGCAAGAAATTAATATTTTAAAATAATTTAATGATGAATTTTCATAAGTAAAATGAAATATTTTGTAAATTAATTATTAATTCTTCATTGTTAAAAGACGATCTGGTAACAGAGCAAACCGTGAAAGAGATAGCGCTATCCGCTTTGTTGAATTATAGACAAGGACAGCAATACCATTACTAATCAAACATTGCCATTATTACGTTGACTTCGCTATAGAATTCAACCGACTATATGCTGTCGGTTTTGAGAGGCTATAGATTGACTGAAACACCTTTAATTCAGTGTAAATAGTGATGCATTTAACGCATTTTAGCCTGCAAGTTTCATAAAGATGTCACATTAAAATTGTCAGATATCTAGTGTTAGAATATAGTGTCAGACTATATGCAGTCGGTTTTAAGGATATATATATTACAGAAATCAAAGATTGTGTTGCCCGGTTGCACGAAAGCCGGTTGAATTTTAATCGTGATTAATTTCAGGAGAATCAATCAGAGAAGCCTCTTTTTCGGAAAACCCTCCTTAGATTGAGATTGGAATAATTATCGTCCCATTTCCCTCTTATCTAGTATTAGTAAAATTATAGAAAAATGTGTAAAGTCGAGACTAATATCCTACTTAAATAAATAAAAATCTTAAATAGTTCGCAATTGGGTTTTCAAAGGGCCTTAATACTTCTGATGCAATATTTAGAGTGAGTAGAGAAGTTATAAATCATTTAGATAGAGGAAAAAAGTGCTTGGGAATCTTTCTGGACTTCCAAAAGGCTTTCGACACAGTGGACCATGAACTCATGCTAAATAAAATGGAAATTATCGGTTTTAGAGGCATAGTTTTGAAATTTTTTAGTTCGTACTTAAACTTAAGGTCTCTCTCTCTTGGGTTAACAGCCGTAGGGCTGGTTGGCAGCAGCTCTCCATGCTTTTCTGTCGTCCGCTTTCCGCTTCAGCTCGTAGTATGATCCACATCTCATATCCGTAGCAATTGTTTCATATACTCCAGCCTAGGTCTTCCTCTCATATTCCTTCCCTCAACCATTCCCTCCATTATCCTTGTCAGTAGAGTGTCACGTCTGATGATGTGGCCAATCAGCTGTGCTCTTCTTTGCTTGATCCACTTCAAGAAGTTCCGGTTCTCTCCCACTCTTTCAAAAACTTGCTCATTTGTAATCATATCTCTCCACTGATCTTCATCATTCTTCT
>NW_024091569.1:0-20166 GCF_014356525.2 Nilaparvata lugens
GGAAAACAACGTTGCCATCCTCTGGTCTTTGTCCATGCCTTTTACTATAAGACGTAGCCTATGGGCTGATACAGGTTTATTGATGTAATATTAACTGTTCATCCTCTTTTAAAATATCAATTATATTTTGTTTAGAAAATGATATTTTTCAATAATTCCATAATGATTCCCCATGGTGAGAAGAAAAATTTGATAATAATTGCTCATTCTACATTGTTAAAAGTCAATCAGGCATCAGAGCAAAGCGAGAAAAAAGCGCTATCATCTTTGTTGAATGATAGACAAGCATAGCAATACCATTGCCAATCAAACACTGCCATTATAACATGGACCTCACTATCGGAGTCAAGACATCGCTCTGCTAAAAGTTGGTTGAATTTGAATTGCAAACCATTGTACAAATCATATGATTGAATAAAAATACTATAAATTGTCAAAACCACCGATTTTATTAATAGATAGAAAGATCGGTTTCGGTTGTTACACCATTGTCAATCTCTGATAAAAGAGTATATGGTATTTAGTTTTAGTTTTATCAGAGATTGACAATGGTGTAATAACCGAAACCGGTCTTTCCATTATCAATAATCAGTGGTTTTTTGACAATTTCTTAGTCTTTTTTCATTCAATCTGATAAAAGAGTTTATCAAAAGATAAAAGTGTTTAACAGAGATTGACAATGTGTAACAACCGATACCGTCTTACAAACTATAAATTAAATCTGTGGCTTTTGACAATCTCAGTCTTTTTATTAAAAATGAATAATTACCACAATATCAACTTCTTAACTACACAAAATAAATCATGTTTTTGGACTCAGGGGACCTTGAAACCTAAAGAAAACATGAAATCAGGGTACCTTAATTTTTTTTGGAAAGCAATACTCTCCTTACCTATGTAATAGGGCAAAGAGGAATCATAGGATTACTATTCCCATAAGAATAAGATATCAAGTTCGGAGAGGAACTCCTAAACAGATTCTCTGAGTGATTTCGCGGAGTAAACCCCTAATACGAACCGATTGACACTTAATGCGTCGTGAAACTAATGAAGAGGCAGCAGAATGACTAAGTTTTGGGAGCACTATAAAGAGCACCAAGAAAGCAGGCTGTTACACACTTTGGGGACTTGGAGCAATCACTCTCACAGTTTCTTGAAGCCGTATTGTCTTGAAGACTTCACAGGATGTACCGAGAGAGAGTGAGTGATTGAGAGAGAGAGAGATGAAGAGAGAATCTCTCATAAGATGTAGCCTACCGAATGGAATCTCTCTCATCTCTCTCATAAGTTGAGCCGAATGGAATCTCTCTCATTCTCTCTCATAAGATGTACCGAATGGAATCTCTCTTGAGATTCCTAATGGAACTTCACAAATTGGTTTGCATTATTCATCTTCCAGTGAACTGCATTGGATCCGACATGTTGTAACTGATAAAAAGATTTAGTCACTACATCAGCTATTCCATCGGGAAAATGGCGTCGGCGATAAAAGTCCCATACAACTCGTTAGATTGATTGAATCGGCTCGAGTTATTTTTGTGTAATCGTTTGTCAGAATCCAGAGTTAGTTGAGAGGACAACATTGAATCGAAAACCATGTGTAGTGAGGTCTACGTTATAACATAGAGAAACAATAGCGTAAGTAGATATCCCATGGTATCGGGCGTTTATGTCGCAACTTTTACTGTTATTCCAATCCGATTACTGTTGATTATTGTCGATTTTTACTGTTTTGACCGGGTAAGAGTGTATGAACGGTACAATATGAGAGACTACCAGCGTCATAAAGCTTCACAGGAAAGAACTACGTTGACTATCGGCTTGAGATGACAGTAAAATTTGCGTCATGAACGCACTATACCATGGGATATCTAATGGCAGTGTTTAGAAATGGTATTGCTATCCGTGACTATCATTCAACAAAGCAGATAGCGCTATCTCTTTCCCACTTTGCTCTGTTGCCAGATTGTTTTTCAACAATGTAGAATTGATGATCATCTTACAAAATATTTCATCTTAATAATGAAAATGCATCATGAAATTTTTGAAAAATACAATTTCTTGCATAAATAGTTATTTGTGCAACTAGTGCGCAAAGTGACAGTTTGCTGCACCGAAAGAAACGTTTACGGCGGAATGGGTTCCTTGAGTGCAGCAGAGGAACTTTGCGCACGTATTTCACATTAAGTTTTTCTACAGTTACCATTGAATATGAAAAGTGAGTAATTATGGGTAAAATTGCCTGAAATGCATCAAATGTTTTTCTGTGTAATTTTATTATTGATAAAAACCTTGATTTATTGTCAAATTGAATAAAAATGTTTGTCCTTGGTTATAATAATAAGAATAATAATTAGCGCGTTGTGCTTGGTTGCACCTCTGCTCACTATAGCAGCCACAGCAGTCACTGTTCCAAACTTCATTTTGTTTGCTGCACTGTTGCTCCATATAACCTACTAAGTATTTTTGCGTTGCCATGTGCAAATCTGAGGGTGCAGAAAAATTTTTCCCCGCACTAGAGCGGAAAAGTGATTCTTTGCGTTCTGTAATCAGTGCAGCAATGGCCACTTTTCAACGTAACTGTAGGAAAAATCATATTAAATATGATTGATTATTATAAACGAGAATGAACAGGGTTGATATTACTACACCAATGAACCTGTATCAGCTACCGTCTATAGAAGGCATTGACAAGACAGAGGATCAGCAACGTTGTTCTCCCATCTTTCTTCACTGTCATTATAACGTAGGCCTCACTATAGAGTTAGTTGAGATGATGTCATTCAATTGAAAACCATGTAGGGAACTATAGTGGAGTCCAAGTTTCAATGGCAGTGAGGTAAGATGTGACAACAGCGTTGCTGATTCTCTGTCTTGCCACTGCCTTCTGATGTAATATCAACTGTTCATTCATGTCAAAAACAAAAAATTTACTTTACTCGTTCATGAATATTTTTTAAATGATGAAGAATAGATTTTCATAATCAAAATAGAATATAATGTTGATTAACTATAGTGAGGTCCACGTTATAATGACAGTGAAGAAAGATAGGAGAACAACATTGCCGATCCTCACTGTCTTGTCAATGCCTTCTATAGACGGTGGCTGATACAGGTTTATCAATGTAACATAAATTGTTCATTCTCATTAAAATAATCAATTATATTTTATTAGGCAATGAATATTCCATCTTATTTCTCAAGGTTTTCTGGTACATAATATAGTATAACCAATATAGGACTGTTGTATTGAATTTTAGGACATTGGTATTAAACTTATTTTTATCTGTGTCTGTATCTGTGAAATTTGTGTTAAACTTTATTTTGCTGTAATTTTAAAGGTTTGAAATATAACCTTCAAGTAAATTTTTTCTCAAATAGCCTATAGATTGTCAAGCCAAATACCTCAGTCAAAGACAGAGTAACAGACAGCTGTACAGAGTGGTAAAAAAAAAAAAAAAAAATAATAATAATAATATAATAATATTCCCTTTTTCTAAAGTAAATTCAATTTTACCTAGAAATAATTACAAAGGTGTATATATTTTGATATCATGTATAATATTCATTAATTTCATTACTTTAGTTATTGCAACCCAATTATTTAGAGCTCTAGACTTCTAAGATTAGGTTAAGAATGTTTCTGTATCCTCATTCCTCAGTACAGCTGATGATGCGTTGGTTAACTACGTGAAACCATGGTTCTGTTTTAAAGTTTTTAATAAATTTTCAGTGAAATTTGACAATATCTTTGTTTTCTTATTATGGAGAGATTTCACAACATCACCATCAATTCTACTAATTTTATTAATGGATTATATCTTCAATAATATTATAATGAATTTTCATAATTAAGATGAAATATTTTGTTAATTACTATTAATTCTACATTGTTATAAAACGACCTGGCAACAGAGCAAAGCGAGGAAGAGAGAGTGTATCCACTATGTTGAATGATGATCTGGCAACAGAGAGCAAAGCGAGGAAGAGAGAGTATCCGCTTTGTTGAATGATAGACGAGGATAGCAATATAATTGCTAATCGGACTCTGCCATTATAACGTGGACCTCCCTATAGTTTGTTCGAATGTGTCTCATGTATTAAAAATATTTTGAAGTAATTTTCATATTTCAAATGAATCATATCATTAAAATTGAGTCAAATATTCCTGAAACCAGTTAAACCAGTTGTGTTTTGAAGCTATTTAGACTTATTCAGACTTCTTTATTGATTGTTTATCAGAAATGACAATGTATTGCCAGATCTTGCAGGACCCATTGCATACTAACACTAAATTGAAAATGTTTCAATGTTCATTTTGGACTAAAATTCTATAAAAATTATACAAGTGAAATTCTAACCTTATCTTGGACTTTGTCACCTATAAATTTGGAAGAAAAGTAGCACAAGGACTACTTTATTATTTTATCTTTCAATGTTATTACATTAGTGTCATTTGAATTGTAAATGAATAAATAAATAAATAAATTACAATGGAAACAAAAGAAAAACCAACGTATTCAGAACAGAGAATAAATATGTAGATGGCTTGATAACTTCTAGAAACAACGAAGCTATAAGGTCGAACAAACGCCTCATTATTTGTCATTACCGCTAATCTACTCATATGAGAATTTCAATAATAACACAACAACAAAACAACAGATCAACAACAAGGCTGACTCATTTCGTCGCCAAAACCGAGGAATGTGCTCGCATTATTGTCCAATAGCAGCTCTTGTTCTATTGAAGTCTCGTCATGCGTCACATACCATTTGAGCCATTGTTGGTCAATGCATATACGTCATTGTCAAGCGACAGAGGTGGATGGGTGACCGCTGGGCATATGCTCCACTATCTAAAGAGCCACTGGTCGAATACCAACCATTCTGCCATGATAATTCCCAACTATAATTCGGAGAATATTTGGATCATTTATGGAGGGGATTGATTTTGTAAACAGTAGGTTATTCGTAAACGTTAGGCTTTAGTGCTTGAAATTGTTATCAGGTAAATTGTTAATGATGTTCTACATATATCACATAATAGTTCATGACACGTTATAGATCTACATTAAAGCCTACGCAGCTCATACCGGCATATTCAGGATAAAACACTATACTTCAAATTATAAACTTCCAACTGTCATTCACAACAATTACTATCTAAAGCTGCGTTCACACCTAAGTTATTAACAAAAATGCTAATAACTTGATTCTTATAGATTCTATTAGATTGAACATAACTTATCATACACATGATGAACATTATTTGTTTGGTAGTTTATTTATTGAAGCTTTTCAGTTTATCTTTCGATAGTTTGACATCTTGTGAGACCGGACTCCCCGGTTTGTCAAGCTCCGTTCAATCTAATAGAATATATGATGATTTAATAAAATTAGTAGAATTGATGGTGATGTTGTGAAATCTCTCCTTAATAAGAAAACAAAGATATTGTCAAATTTCACTAAAAATGTATTAAAAACTTTAAAACAGAACCATGGTTTCATTTTTAGTGAAATTTGACAATATCTTTGTTTTCTTACTATGATGATTTAGTTATAACCATTTCTTGTTGATAACTTTCTTGTAAACGCAGCTCAAGGGCCGGTTTCCGAGCTGGGGATTTAGCTGAGTTCTAGACTTTGAACAGCTGGAGTCAGAAAATTGGCTTTCCGAAACGGGGCGCAGTCGCAGTCCACGTTTGGATTAAATTTTGAAAAACTAGTTAATTGAACACAAATAAAATAAAGAGAAAATAGTGTGAAGTTTCAGCTATTTTGAATTATTTAGGAATGTTTCATTTCGTCAATGAAAATCGTCTCCAATCATAGGAATGAGAAAATAAAGATTCTCATAAAAACTACGACTACGCCCCGTTTCGGAAAGCCAATTTTCTGGCTCCAGCTGTTTGAAGTCTAGAACTTAGATGAATCCCGAGCTCGGAAACCGGCCCTTAGGCCCGCCGCAAAGTGGACCCACGCAAATCCAAGAAAAACAACCCACGCCGTGGGTTGCTAGGCTGCCAGCTAGGAAACCATTGCTAGGCTTCTCCAGACATCTGTGTAATGATAATAATACATGCAATGAATAATCCACTCGTCAGCTGATTGATGACTTATGAATAATTTTATAGCAATGGTTTACAAAACATCCCACGGCGTGGGTTACTGTCCGTGGATTAGCGTGGGTCTACTTTGCGGCGGGCCTGAACGTTCAACATACCGGCTTATTCAGAATAAGAACTCAACACTTTAATGATCAGCTTCAGACTGTTTTTAACAATATTTGAACCTTTATTCAAATCTTGCTTTTCAAACAGTAGTTATTCATAACTGTTACTTTGTTTCAGTGGGAGCAGGGAGCAGCAGCGGAAGTAGCAGTTCCAGAAACTTCGTCGCCGTTCTTCTATGGAACGGTTTCATCAGTTCCTGGTATCTGTTCCAGTTATCGAGATAGTATCATGCGGTCGGAAATACGCTCAATCTTACCTGTTAGGAACTGTATGAGTGACTACAGTTACTATATCAGTTACTATATAGTAACTGTGGGAGAGACTAAATATTGGCTGTGCAAATATTTGTGAAAATACTCAATAAAGATAAAAATATAATTGAAAGACATTAAACCTTTGTGGCTCAAGTATAGGAGTGAGTTGTCTATATGAAATAGAGATATAAGAATGGGGTTTACCTACAAGAAGTGGAGAATTTCACATGTAATGAGGTAGAAAAATTTTGTATGAAGGATTGCAGTTTATAAAGGATTTTAGTGAGGTCCACATAATAATGACAGTTTTGGATTAACATTTGTGGTGCTATCCTTGTCTATCGTTCGTTAAAGGAGTAGCACTACCCTTGTTCAGCGTCGCAAAGTTGCCAGATCGTCTTTAAACGATGTAGAAATATAATTAACAGAATTTATTCCTGGATAGTTAAGAATAAGAATGATTTTTATTCCTTTAGTGCATACAAACAATGCTATCGGAAACGTCAGCAGTTGTTGAAAGATATATCTTGTAGAATAGAATATAGTTGATTATTCTCAACCAGTTTGAACAGTTGATATCACATCAGATATACCGGTATCAGGTATCCTCCATAGAAGGCAGTGCAAAGGCAGAGAATCGGCTATGCTGTTCTCCTATCACTGTCATTATAACGTGGACCTCACTACACATGAAGAATTTGATGTACAATCAGAATTTTAAATTATATTCAAACAAAGTCAAGCATTCGTTTCATGCTACTCAAGTGTGATGAGGGACATTATCATTACATTTTGTAAGAATATAATATCAAGACTTCTTCTCTATTTCTGACAAAGACATTCAAATATTATGCGAGTTCAGGATACACATCTCCAACATATTTGGCGATGGATATAATTTAATATCCAACGAAGACGTGGGAAATATAATTAATAGAAATGTAAATTTGTATCTGGAATAGTTAGGCTCGGTTGCTCAAGAGCCAGTTAAATTTTAACCGTGATTAATTCCACGAGAACCAACGAGGGAAGCCGTCTTCTCAAAAACGTCTTCTCTGGTTCTCTTGGAATTAATCACGGTTAAAGTTTAACCGTCTTTTATGCAACCGTAATTCAACGAAAATCAATCAGAGAAGCCGTCTTCTCAAAAACGACTTCCCTGATTGGTTTTCGTGGAATTAATCACGGTTAAAGTTTAACCGTCTTCTGTGCAACCGTAATTCAACGAAAACCAATCAGAGAAGCCGTCTTTTCAAAAACGCCTTCTCTGATTGGTTCTCGTGGAATTAATCTCGGTTAAATTTTAACCGGCCTTTGTGCATCCGGCTCTTGGAGGAGGAAATATTTCAACCATCTAAATTTCAAAATAAATGCGGGTAATAGTGATCATTTCATAAAGAGTGTGAGATATCTTAATGCAAGATTTCAGACACGAAGAAAGATTCTGTCTAATATTATATTGTCTGGAGAGTTGTTATATTAGTATAGTTGAACTCTTAATATGTTGTTTAGTGTTATAAGCATAGTTTATAGAAATGTGGTGTATCTGGATGTGTCTATCAATTTGTAATTATCAAAAATTTGAAAGGTTTTCGTTGACATAGTTTTGTATCAGAATAAAGTTCTATCACTCAATTATGTTCAAAATTAGAATAGTGTGTGTGTGAATGAATGAAGAATATTTATCGTTAAAAAATAATATGTAAACAGGGATTACGGCAATGAAACCGATAAAATTCATTTGTAATTTATAGTTAGTAAATCCCACAAGACGAGGGTACTGATTAATTGGTTTAATGAGTTCACAAAACTAAAATTATTTTATCTGAGAAATTATT
This sequence comes from Nilaparvata lugens, assembly GCF_014356525.2. Classification (NCBI taxonomy): domain Eukaryota; kingdom Metazoa; phylum Arthropoda; class Insecta; order Hemiptera; family Delphacidae; genus Nilaparvata; species Nilaparvata lugens. The sequence continues at coordinate 8,328 of NW_024091569.1, forward strand.
TTGATGAAGATATTAAACATAGATTTTTTTCAAAAACAAACCACTAAAAATCAAGCATTTATGTAGAAAAAAGTAAATTCGTATGGCTTTTGTTGGTGGGAGTCCCTTGCGGGAAGGTCCCACCACCTGAATATATAATTATTGAAGCCGTCAATGAGCTCTACGACTGTTATACTTCAGCCGGGACCGACAGTAACGTGCCCATCCGATAGCACGGGAGAGATCTGGTTGAATAATTATATAATTTAAGCCGTCAATGGGCCTTACGACTGTCATACTTCAGCCGGGACCGACATTTTAACGTGCCCTTCCGATAACACACTCCCGTGTTCACGTTCTGGTTAAAAAACTTTTGATAATGAGAGGGTTTGAACCCAGGATCTCTATGCTGCTACGTAAGCACTCTATCCACTAGACCACGGATCACTCCATTTATGTAGAGAGTTTTCTATGAATCGAGAACCAATTGTTTATATTTTCTAAAGGGGACTCTCAATTGACTGGAAATTGTTGATATGAATATAATATAATTAAATATATCAATAAATTATCGTTCAATAGACATTTCAATTAAGAATTAACTGCAGTATATTTATGGAAAACATTCAAACTTGAAGACCAGATGGGAGTTTCATATCATTCATAAATTTTATGTGCCATAACAATTGAGGAATTCATGTGAAGGTTTATTATTATTTGACTGATGAAATCCAAGCTGAATAATCAGAACAGTATCAAATTGGTTGAATATTATCTCCATTTTAATTGGTGAACAATAAATTATAATTTACTTGATACAAGCATCAAATTGTACTATATATTAAGATATGAAATAAAAATGTAGATTGAAAATGTTATTATTGTATGGAATAAATGTTTATATAAATATATTACCCGAGTTCAATCATTCAGCTTTTTCATCATAAATTTCCTCATAGCTTGAAAGTTAACCCACTTTATTCATCAGCATATGATACCTCTTCATTTCTAAGGGCCAAGCCACACGAAGCGTTCTTTCAGACGAGTCGGCAGCGTAGGAAGTTCTCAGATTGGCTGATTATCAGCTGATTTCCTACCGCAAACGGAAGGCAAGTGTGTAGTTTATTCATTGGAAGAGCATAGAAGTACATAGAAGTACTCGTCAGTTCCTGATGAGTTATAATAATATTTCCTTGAAAATGATCCAATTGGATGGGATTGAGAAACCCAATCAGCCAATCAGAGAGCTTGAACCCTGCAGACTCGTTTGAAAACGCCTGATAAATCCCATTGTGTGACTTGGAACTGACAGTTATGTATCAAAGCAAGCGGACAAATGCAATAATTTCAATAAAATTTAATTAAACATCTTATTCAAATGGTCTCATCATGATATAATATGTTTTTCCTACAGTTACGTTGAAAAGTGGCCATTGCTGCACTGATTACAGAACGCAAAGAATCACTTTTCCGCTCTAGTGCGGGAAAAATTTTTCTGCACTCCAGATTTGCAACATGGCAAAGCAAAATACTTAGTAGGTTATAAGGGGCAGCAGTGCAGCAAAATCAAAATGAAGTTGGTAACAGTGACTGCTGTAGCTGCTATGGTGAGCAGAGGTGCAACGAAGCAAAACGCGATAATTATTATTCATTATATATTATAACCAAGGACAACGAGGACTTTAGGATTTTACGATTGAGGTTTTTATCAATAATAAAATTACACAGAAAAACATTTGATGGATTTCAGGCAATTTTACCCATATTACCCACTTTTCATATTCAATGGTAACTGTAGGAAAAACTTAATGTGAAATACGTGCGCAAAGTTCCTCTGCTGCACTCAACAAACCATTCCGCCCTCGCCTACGGCTCGGGCGTAAACGTTTCTTTCGGTGCAGCAAACTGTCACTTTGCGCACTAGTTGCACAAATAACTATTTCGCCCCACTTGGATGTAATGTGCTGGTTTTCGTGCGTCATATGGAGGCCGAAAATGATTGTTTTCTGACCAGGCCGGTAAAAGTTTTACGGCCCTAGGGCTGTAAAATAACCTTGAAGTCAGCTGATTCTGATTTGATGTGAACGTGTTTACTAAATGGTTTATGAAACGGAATCAGATTATGCTTCTAGAATTGAATAAGTATACTGCAATAAGATTATTTGGATTTTTTTATCATTTTATTTGTATGAATGAAATACAGATAAGATATAATAAACTATTCAAATTCGATTTTCATAGTAGGATAGAACTTCTTACCTAAACTTCCGCAGTCGACGACAACAAGCATTGACATTCAGATTGGCCAAATTTCAAGTGTGCTAAAACAGCTGATCAAAAAACTTTCCATTATTTGTGTTTAATTATTCAAGAATCAAAACATTTATAATAATATCATCTTATTGTCATTTGGAAGAATAAAAAAGTATAAACTCAACCTCCCACATTGAAACATAATTAAACATTAATCTTTTAGATTATTTAGACAAATCAGAATAAAAAATACTTGGACAATTTCCTGATATTCAGATTACTTCAGATTTGCTAGAGCTATGACCTTCCATTTTGCTCTCGAAAGTGCCTAATAAACAATCATTCTCATATATATATATATATATATATATATATATATATATATATATATATATTGTTTCATTTTTCTGTGTGGCGAAAAATAGCGTTCGCACCACGGGCAAAAATGTGTTTCCGGCTCTCAATCTTCTCTAGTCCTCGGCCTACGGCCTCGGACTTGAAAACCGATTTCGAGCCGGAAAAGTCTCATTTTCGGCCCTAGGTGCGAAATATACTATTTCGTCTTCTTCCTCACTCTGCTCTTCTTCCTCCTCTTCTTCTTTCCACTCTTCTATTCTTTTTCATTCTCTCCCATTTTCCTTTCACTCTCGTTTTCCTTCTCAATTTTTTTACCTCCTCATTCTCACCGTATTCTTCTTTGTTTACGCCTTCGTTCTACCATATATCTGTTCTTCCTCTTCTTCTTCTTTTCGCTCTCCCATTCCTCGCCCATCATCTCACACCCTCTCTCTCCCCTCCACAAATTTCTCACCTCGTCATTCTCACCGTATTCTTATTTGTTTGCCCCTTCGTCCTACCATATATTTGTTGTTGTTCTTCTTCTCCTACTCCTACTTCTTCTTCTCCTCCTTCTCCTCCCTCTTATTTTTCTCCCTCTTCTCCTTCTTCTCCTTCTTCTTCTTCTTCTCCTTCTTCTCCTTCTTCTCCTTTTCCTATTTCTTATATTATTATACAATATATATATTCGCCGATACCGATATGAGAATGTGGCCATAGAGCATACATACATAACTTGATCATGATTTACACAGAGCACTCTATATTCATGGAATAATTTGAATCTCGAGTCCGGCCTACACCAATAGAAGTGAACTCTGTTTTCTTGAGACCTTCCTTTGAAATTGAGGTCTGTGATAATGGATTTCCCTGCAAGAATGGAGTTTTCCAAACAAGAAAAGCTGGATATCAAGATCAAATCTAGGCCTTCCTCTCCATCAATTGGTTTGGTAGAGAGTTGGTGGGGAGGATATTTTTAATATTCTTCCCGAAGAATGGACATTGATATGTCCAAAGCTCCGCCAATTTATGTAGATGCATAACAATATGATTATTATCTATAGTTATTATATTACAAATTGCTTTTTCATATCATATACAGTTCAATAATCATTTTCTTAGTCTATATAATGTAAATTCATCTATAGTTTTGCTGTAAGCTATTGTATATAAAGTGTATAAGCCAGTATATATTTTAATCTACATAAATAAAGTACTCAATCAATCAATCAATCAAATCATGGCTAGATCATGAAGGCATTTCAGATCATTCTTATGAAGATGATGGTTTTATAGAGATGATTCAAACAGTGAATTTCTATAGGAAAAAGTAAAAATGTTTGTTAGTTCAAGCTGGTGACTAAGTTATAAAATAGTATATTTTATAATTTAATTGAAACATTGAAAAGTAGGTTTAATTATTCAATGGAAATGGATATGTTTGTTGATTCACAGTTGATTGATATGTTTGTTGATTCATGTTGATTCTCAGTGATATGTTTGTTATTTCAAGCTGGTGACAAGGTGATGAAATAGTATAATTTGATATTGATTGGAAGCATATAGCAAGGTATGATTATTGAATGAAAAAGACTAAGAGATTGTCAAAAACCACAGATTTATTGATACTTAGAAAGACCAGTCTCGGTTATCACACCATTGTCAATCTCTGATAAACTAAACAGTTTAGTTTATCAGAGATTGACAATGGTGTAATAACCGAGACCGGTCTTTCTAAGTATCAATAAATCTGTGGTTTTTGACAATTTCTTAGTCTTTTTCATTCAATATGAATAATTACCACAATATCAACTTCTCAACTACACAAAAAGTAGGTATGATTATTCAATGAAAACAACTCTATAGTGAGGTCTTGTTATAATAGCAGTGGGAAAAGATAGGAGAATAACATTGCCGATCCTCTGTCTTGTCAATGCCTTCTATAGACGGTAGCTGATACAGGTTTATTGAGGTAATAGCATCTGTTCATTCTCGTTTCGAATAACCAATTATATTTTATTAAGCGAGAAATTATATTTTTCAATAATTTTATAATGTACTAGCCGTCAGGCTCGCTTCGCTCGCCATATCCGTCTGGACCCCCGACTGGATCGACCGACAGGAATGAGATCAGAAGGCTCGCTTCGCTCGCCTGCATTTGTAGCTCTGATTGAAGTAGCAGTGCCCAATCTTTCCGCGATAAATGCATTTTCAATCTTCAACTTGGTGCCAACCTGACAAAGTCAACTCACTCAATGCCAACCTAACAAAATTATTAATTTAGTTACCAGTTAACAACTGTTTCGAAGAGGTACTCTCTCTAGATTATAGTTCTATATTAACATATGGTATGGACATTAGACTATTCAATTATAATTAAGAGAATAAGAAGAATATATATGCTGAATGACGAACTTTAAACCCTTAAAAACCACCCTTGGAGTTTAAATATTGTCAAAAGATTCCTTAGTGCGCCTCTAAAGGGCCAACTAAACATACCTACCAAATTTGAACGTTTTTGGTCCGGTAGATTTTTAGTTCTGCGAGTGAGTGAGTCAGTCAGTCAGTGAGTGAGTGTCATTTCGCTTTTATATATAGATTTTCATAACTAAGATGGAATACTTTTTATTTATTCTACATTGGCAACAGAGCAAAGAGAGAAAGAGATAGCGCTATCTGCTTTGTTGAATGATAGACAAGGATAGCAATATTGCTAAACAAACACTGCCATTATAACGTGGACGTCACTATAGAAGATGATTGGAGGTAGAGGAAGTGGTGGATGTGGAGCTAGAAGGTAGATGGTAGAGGGTAAGAGGTGGTAGATTGAAGCCACTGACATTCCAGTATAGTGGTATGCGATTCCTAGATGAATATTTACTACCTCAGATAGTATTCCTTATATAAATAGAGAGGTACATATCTATAGAGTCATTCCCCCCACTATCCATCCTATATATAAAGAGGAATCACTCCCTCACATACATATATATTCATTCTATATATATGAATGAGAAATATCCCTTCGCTATCCATTCTATATATAAGGAGAGAATATCCCCTTATAAGCATACCTATAGTCAGGCCCACGTAATAACGCAGTGGAGAAAGATAGGAGAACAACGTTGCCGTTCCTCAGTCTTGTCAATGCCTTCTGTAGAGGATAGCTGATACAGGTTTATTGATGTCATATTCACTGATCATTCTTGTTCAAAATGAGCAATTATATTTCATTGAACAAGAAATTATATTTTATAATGGATTTTCATAACTAAGATGGAAAACTTTGTTAGTTAATTATGAATTCTACATTGTATACATTCTATATATAAGGAGATAATATTCCCTTATATACCTATAGTGAGACCAACGTTATAATGGCAGTGGAGAAAGATAGGAGAACAACGTTGCCGATCCTCAGTCTTGTCAATGCCTTCTACAGACGGTAGCTGATACAGGTTTATTGATGTAATATTCACTGTTCATTCTCGTTGATTGAATTTTCAATAAATAATCACCTGAACATTTTTATTAACACTTTAATCAATTGATTCTTTCTAATAAATAACAATACTTCTCTAACTTGATAGCCTACGGCACGACTCCACTCTACTAGCTCTACTCTACTACTTCATTCTCGTTTAAAATGAGCAATTATATTTTATAATGAATTTTCATAACTAAGATGGAATATTTTGTAAGTTAATTATGAATTCTAGATTGTTATAAGACGATCTGGCAACAGAGCAAAGTGAGAAAGAGATAGCGGTATCCGCTTTGTTAAATCATAGACAAGGAAAGCAATATCATTGCTAATCAAACACTGCCATTATAACGTGGATCTCATTATATATATATATATATATATAAACATATATGAGGAGGGAATATCCCTTCGCTTTGCACTCTACATATAAGTAGAGAATATTCCCTTTTATACCTATATATTTATTCTATATATGAGGAGGGAATATCCCTTCGCTGTTCATCCTATATATAAGGAGTGATTATCCCCCCTTATACATATATATACTTACTATGTATGATGAGGGAATATTCCCTTCCCGCATTCCATTATTCCCTTGAGAAATGCAAAGGCATTCTCCCAGCAATATAAGCTGAGTGTTATCCTACTTGCTGAGATGTGCGCCTCACCTATCAAATAGATATTGGAATGCGTTCTGCGTTCTGATGTACTGCGAAAATAGGTACAAGAAGTGATTGAACCGCGAGAGAATTCCCGAGGTACTCTATCGTTCAAATATATTATGAATGAGTCAACTGTTGGAAGCTAGAAACCAAGGGTTTCAAATATATATATAGCATGAGATGAAAGATGGTAAACCACAGATTTCTTTCTGTTCAAATACAATACATATTTCAAGGTTCATGTCATCGTTCAAATTTCGTGAGAAAACTGTTGAAAGCATGATAAAACACAGGTTTCTTTAGTAAAAATACAATTCATATCTGGAGAGAATCCCGCAACTGTACAATTTATGTACTGCAAATATTTTACTTTCCTTGCCAAAGTATTGCTATCCGAAAAAATTAAGGTACCCCAATTTCTGAATTTCTATACGTTTCAATGTCCCCTGAGTCCAAAAAAGTGGTTTTTGGGTATTGGTCTGTATGTTGTGGTGTGTGGTGTATGTGTGTGTGTGTGTATGAGTGTATGTGTGTAGGCTATACACGATATCTCATCTCCCAATTAACGGAATGACTTGAAATTTGGAACTTAAGGTCATTTCATTATAAGAATCCGACACTAACAATTTCGATCGAATGCAATCCAAGATGGCGGCTGAAATGGCGAAAATGTTGTCAAAAACAGGGTTTTTCGTGATTTTCTCGGAAACGGCTCCAACGATTTTGATCAAATTCATACCTAAAATAGTTATCGATAAGCTCCATCAACTGCCACAAGTCCCATATCTGTAAAAATTTCAGGAGCTCCGCCCCATCAATGCAGATAGATTCCCAATTATCAGGCTCCAGATACAATTGAAACAAAAAAAATCAAGTGGAGTAGATCGAGCATGAAAATCTCTACAATTAATGTTCAGTAACATTTTCACCTAAAATGAAAATAAGCTTTTAATTCGAGAAAATGTGATTATTCAATTATTGCAAATTATTGTTGATTCTATTAAATCCTTCACTATGAAGAGATAGCAGACCTCATGTGTGTCTCCAGCGTTTATTGCCCTGTCACCAGCTGGCACAAATCTTTGAATAGTAGACTTGAGATGCGCGGGAACACTAGCGTCAGGTGATCAATTTTCATAACGGCAAGGAAAGTTGTGTGAGTGCGCCACACCAGATTTTTACAAGAAGTGATTGCACCGTGAGAGAATTCCTGAGGCAGTTCATCGTTCAAATATTGGAAGCATGATGAACTATAAGTTTCGTTCAATACATAAATCATTGAATGATAACATAGATCAACGATACATGAATTGTACCATTATAACTCCAGATATGTGATGTTGTTAATCAATATACGGTTGTAGCGTAGCTGATTTGGAATTGACAGATTCATTTACATTAGTATCTCCTAATCGAGAGCCTAGACGGCTGCGTCTTTCAAGCTTCTAGACAACAATTTGAAATAGCCCAACGGAAAGGATCTTTTATTATGTACAGTGCTGTATTCAATCTTCAATCTTTACTAAATTTATTTATATGCCATTTCTTAATCAAGTTTAACAGTACAATGTAATCTATAATTATTTAGAAGTTTGATGTAGATACAAATCATCTAAGTAAGGAATAAAATAAAGGAATTCATTTTTGTAAGATAGCGAGATTGAATAATAGTATATAGAGGGAAGATATCATAAGAAGATGTCCCATGGTATAGGTAGTACACTTTCCCAATTTCAATCCGACTTTATGTTAACTCAAGCCGTCGACTATGTCAATAATACTGTTTTGGCCGGGTGAGAGTGTATAGGTGCGTACAGATTTACGCGCCGCGAACATGAGCGATTCACTTTAATCAGCTGACTATATCTGTATTTTTACAGAAACGGTAAGATACAGATATAAAAAGCTTATCATCAGCTGATTAATAGTGAATTGCCCATGTTCGCGGCGCGTATATCTGTACGCTCCTTAAGAATGACTATAAGAGAGACTACCAGCATCACATAACTTCACAAAATAATCTGGTGTGGTACACTCACACAACTTTTCTTGCTCATTGATCTATAAGCCTCATTCTTAAACAAGAAAATTTAGGGAAATACCATAATGACGATTGGCGCAACATATTTGAAACTACGATCAGACTACTGTATTATGTGTAATAAGTAGATATACCATAGTAAAGGATGTTTATGTCGTAACTTTTTCTGTTATCTGAAGCCGATAGTCCACGTAGTTCTTTCCCATAAAGCTATGTGACGCTGGCAGTCTCTCATATTGTGCCGTTCATACAGTGAAAAATCCACAATGAACGACAGTAATCGGCTTGAGATAATAGTAGAAGCTGCGACATAAACGCCCTATACCATGGGATATCTACTTACGCTATTGTTCCTCAATGATTTAATGTGAATTATAGTTAGAAAAAACAATTATATTCCATTTTCCAACAAAATACAAACCTCCAATCATTAAATGATGATTCCCTTGATGAAGATCGAATATTTCGTTATAATAGACAATCATAATTGAATAATTATTATAGTTCTATATTGTTTGAAAACGATCTGGCGACGTTGCGGAGCTAGAAAAGGGTAGAGCTATCTTCTTTGTCGAACGATAGACAAGGATAGCAACAGCAATGTTAAACAAATACTGACATTATAACGTGGACCTCACCATAGTACGGCTGTTATCCAGGGAGTTACCTAGAAAAAAACTTAACTTTTGTTGGTATCTGGGTTTGAACCCCGGACTTCCATGTTGCTACTCAAGCACTTGACAATGAATCACTCAGTAATGGCATACAGAGAAAGTACAATAAGATGATATCTCATGCTCCAATGGCCGTTCATGCTCTAAATTTCACTGTGAACTCAAGCCACTAGTTCTAGTAGTTGTTTTTGGTGGAGCTATGTGACGATGTTAGTCTCTCATACTGTGCCCTTCTTACACTCTTAGGCTCAACTCATACTTAGAGACTCAGGTGAAGAAGAGACCCGACTCTAGTGTAGAGCATGTGTTTTCACATGGTGACACTCAGACCTGTCGATTCTAGTCTCCGCGCGTCACCATTTCAAAACACACGCTCTCGACTAGAGTCGAGTCTCTTCTCGACCTGAGTCGCGTAAGTGTGAGCTGAGCCTCACACTCCTAACAACACACTAATAATAGACAGCAGTCGACAGTAATATGCTTTATTTGACAAGAAATCGGCTCGAAATTTGAACATAAACGACTCATAACATTGGAATATCTCTTTAAGCTACATACCATGGAATATCTCCTTATGCTATATTTTCTTTATTGTATCACCATAGATTTTACAGTATCAACACCACATGATACAGTATCATCTTAACTTGATACACAACACCATAATTTGATACAATACTTCCAAACTTTGAATGAATTCTACAAGCCATAGGATGCTTTCCTCTTTGGTATAACCAAGTGTTTGACACTCACCCAGTGGTACATCACCCTTGATCTTCCTGAGGAACAAGGGAGGTCCAAACAATCTCAGGGTCTCCTTAGTGACAGCCTCTAGGTAGACTAGACGGTTGATGTCCTCCAGGGATGCATCTCTCTCACCCAGCACCTCCTCAGCCTCTCGCCTTGCCTTCTCCTGGATGTCAGGGTAGATAGCTAGCATCAGCATCACTGCACTGGCTGTCATTGCACTAGTGTCGAAGCCCTGTACAAATCAATGATTTATCAATAAATTTGATCAAATAAAAGTAATATTCTAACACTTCGTTCAACGCTGAACCACGTTCACTTGTAGATATAGTTGAATTAAAATAATGTGTTTTTTGCCATGCTGCACAGAAAGCAGCTGTTTTCCAGTCCCTACGTAGATCTGTTCGCAGACGACTCTCGTCTGACGTCAGAACAGGTTTCTTTCCGGCCTAGGCCGGAAAGAGTACCCTTTCCAGCCGCTAACATGGAACTAAGAAAGGTGATCAACAGACAGCTGATCAAAAAACTTTTCATTATTCGTGTTCATTATTCAATAATTAAAACATTTATGATAATATCATCTTATTGTCATTAGAAAGAATAAAAAAGTATAACTTAACTGATGTTCACTTGAACATCATCTTTAGGTTATTTAGACAATCAGAATGAAAAATAGAATACTTGACAATTTCCTGATATTCAGATTACCTAAGATTTGCTACAGCTATCACCTTCCACTTCTGCTTTCGGAAGTGCTTAGTAAACAATTATTCTTATACAGGGTGTTTCAAGAAGTAGTGTCGAGAATTTTAGGGTATTGTACCTGGATGCTAGGAGACTACAAATGTCATATTTGAAGTGTCCAAAACTCAGCGGTTATCCTTATAGCTGCCATTTTGTTTTTTTCACTTAAAAATTTTATCTCAAGAACGAAATGTTGTATTGATCTGAAATTTGGCATGAATATTTATGCTATAAAGACTCAACTATAAAAAATAAAAAAAAATTTTTCGTTGAAATTTTTCAAAATGGCGGCCATTTTAAATTTTTGATGGCGAATATCTCGAAAACCGTCCAGTTTACAGAAAATTTACAAGAGACAAATAAGTTAGCAATTTTTTCACGATTCCAATGATACCTATTTATTAAGATTGGTCGAAGAATAACAGAGAATTAGAGTACGAAATTTTTTCGTACTGCATGCATGACCACTTTCACCATTTAAAGATCAATATTATTTTTAAATTCCAGATGTATTTAAGATGAAGCTTTGAAACTCGGTATGGCTCCATATGGGCAAACAGATGATTTTACAATGGTTTTCAGATGATAAGTTTTGTCTTGTAAAAGTATTGTTGTTTCATTAAAAGTAAAGAACCAGATGTAGTGCTTCCTATTTCTTAGTCTCACGTTTCCTAGGTCTTATTTCTATCTTAAATTCCCAGTTCAATATTTTCTTACGTTGCTTCTACACAAATATTTAATTATTGTAATGGAATTTAGTTCGCTGGAGTACACCGATATTCACTTCATGTATGGAGCAGCTCTTGGCAATGCGACCGAAGCAGAATTGCACTCAACTACAATAGAGTCAATATTTGTTATGCTAACTAAATGCTGAGAATAATACCATATATTCGGGTTGTAATATAACATTATC
>NW_024091570.1:0-18561 GCF_014356525.2 Nilaparvata lugens
TCGGAAATCAATAAACGATCCTTCTTGATCGGTTACCTTTACATTAATGCTTTGAATTCTATGTGTGTTTAAAGGCATATAGATTATCGGATTAGGCGTTTCATTTATCAAATACCGCTAGGTACTCTAGGTGAGAACTCATATATATATGTTTCTGTTTGCCATCAGAGTAACTCCCACAGGCTATATTGCACTCAACTACAATAGAGTCAACATTTGTTATGCTAACTAAATGCTGAGAATAATACCATTTATTCGGTTGTAATATAACATTATCAAAACCAAGCATTTTTCCTATTGAAGTAGATGATGTAAAGTCAATAGGCTTATCAGAACGAATTTCGAGCTTCATAGTATTCGTGTAGCTCTTATATTAAGTTTCTTTTCGTCACTATTCAATTTACTCTTTAAAGCTAATATAATGTCATCAACTTCATATGCACCCGTATCAAGATCAATTAATTTATCACCATATTTGAAGGTAGAATTTTTACCTTTTATAACATTTGCAATGCTATTGTAAGTACAGAAATTAATCAATCCAATTTCCCATTCTTTATTTTTATCCAAATCGAGAATTTCTTGCAAATGTTCATAGAGATCACTTGATCTAGATCGTAATGTAATAACAACCATCTTATATGTTTTCGGTACAAATACTGGATTACAACTGGTTCGCAAAAACAAGAGCATAAGGTGTCCACATATATTTGTATGTAATGGTTGCATGTGCTCAACATTGTAAAAATATTTACACCTGTTTCTTTTTTCCAATATTTATTCAATTCATAAGGTGGTTGTAAATTACCAATTGGATCAAAATAGTAAACATTTGATCCTCGTTTCTTATAACCAACCCAGTGTGTACCATGTCGGATTGAGTGTCTAAATTAACAATACAATTCTCATTTTTTAGAATTTTATTAGGTAATGTATCTATCATGTATACACCTCGTAGGGGAATTTGTAATAATTTACACCATTTTATTAGATCGTGATTGGACAATTCACCATCGATATTCATTTTTTCACCTTCTTGTCTTTCTACGTTTTTTAACTCCTTTTTCTTGGGAATAAACTTACACCATGGGGAGGAGGAGGAGGATGTGGGGTTGGGCCCAATCAAAATACGACCACCACTCGAGATTGGAGGGTACGGTTTCAAATAGTAACCTCTACCTGCAATATGCTGTTTCAACTGAGCAATAGCTTTTTTCCTTATCGAGCTGCTATGAGTTTTCCCAACACTTGTGCTCTTCTTCTTCTTCTTCTTTCTCAATCCACCGCCAAACGCTGCTTTAGCTTTCATCACGTTTGTTACAAGATAACTAAGTGCTCTTTCACTTAGAGATGATTTTGGATTCTTGAATATTTCCCATGCTGTGTTTGCAAGAGCTCTGTCTGCAATCGCTCGCGACTTATTATCACTATTTTGAGTGTATGCTATATCATGTACCTTACAGGCTCTATCTAATGAATTTATACCTTGATCCCCTCTCTTTAACCTTTCATTAACCTTCGTGCCAGGGCCACACCACTGGTAGCCGGGAAATGGGTTTCAGGTGATGCGTTTATTAATTTATTTATAATAGTTGATGTAATGTCCCCGCCAGTACCCGCTATACCTTTGACAATTTTGCTAGCCGAACTCAAGATTCCTCTCCCTCGTTTTCTAGAAGATAACTTTCTTCTACATACCATTTTTCATTACCTTTCAACTCAATAGTTGAACATCGACTGAGGTTAATTAATCAAACACTTAACCTCAATCGAGAGACAAAGAAATTGTCTCACTATGTGCTTTATATATTACTACAAAGTTGGTATGTTTTAATCAATAGGGAATACAATTTTCTATCATCATGATGTGTCTTATTAACACACTTGTTAAGTATGTTGTAAGTTTTGTAGAAATTGCAAAGAATTGAACGTTCATCAATCATAAATCTATACCAATGTCTTAGACTAACATCGAGAGAAGCATCTGATGAATTGACACATGATTTGATATAAGATAATGTATGATTTCTTACTAGCAGTGATTCCTGCATCAATTGAGGTGTTTCCAAATCCCTAATCTTATTTCGTACATTTTGTATAGATTCCAATATTCTCTTACTATCATTTTGCATGAATCATATTTTTCAAAGCAATATGGAAAAGTAATAGCATATTCACACAACATATTATAAAGAGAAGAACAAATAAAACTCTCCATACGATTATCTTCATTGCACAGCTTCTCCATTCAAGTGTTGTAAGCATACTGATAAAATAGATTGCAATATCTATAGTGAGTGTATAGCGCAAACAGATGGAAGAGAATCTCGCAACAAGGTCAAGACTGACATGTGGTGCATGCGCGTGCGCACGCAGCAGCAACTATAAAATAGCTTCTCTTGTGACAGAACACTCAATGACTGTACAAGAGCATTACTATTCTTGCATGAACTATTCTACAGTCATTGAGTGTTCAGTTACAAGAGGATCTATTCTTGCGTGAACAGTGTACTATTCTACATCTTCTTCTTCTTTGACACAACAAACAGGTGAGAATTAAGAACAATTTTTTTTTTAAAACAATATTACAATTTATTATCAAACACTACAATATTTACATTATATACTACTTGTGAAGCATATAACCGCTACATGCTATGAGAATAAGATTGTTACATTTTAACAATCTTAATGTCCCTCCATGTAGTGTTAAATGCTTCACTACTATTCCTAAATTTTTACACTTAGAATTAAATTTAACAACTTTACAAGGCGAAATTATGGAAGAAATCTCTGAGGCAGGTATACCTCAGAGATTTTCTTTGTAGAAGCGATATTAATTTTCAAAATAATTGTCTGCCATGATGGTTCGTTTCCTCTCGCACGAGATGATAGTATGTGGAACATCCTCCGCCAGCTCGCGGAGAGGCATCCACGGTTTTGGTGATGGCTTATTGATGAGTGCGATGAAGTCATCATCATCATCATCATCCCGCGTGGCTGCCTCCTCTAGTAGCGGAGCCATGGAGGTGTTCTCACACATACGTTTCTGTTAAATGAAAATCTATGATTAGTAGCTTTATTATAATTTGTTTCAGATTATCAACTACTTGTGATCAACAGATTATTGTCATAATCTCAACTTGATATCATCAGATGACAAGACATTCTCTACATCAGATTATCAACTACTTGTGATCAACAGATTATTGTCATAATCTCAATTGATATTATCAGATTGACAAGACATTCTCTACACAAAGTGAGTAATATCAGTTATTGAAATAATATTCTTGCAGAATCCAATAGTGATGCATACATCAATTAATAAGCAAACTCTTTCATTGCAACAAATAACTATCAACTGAATCAGTAATTTTCTTAACACATCACTTCAATATTATAGCAAAAATGCATGATTAGTACAAATAATATGTAAGGATCATAATAATGAAATCAAAATATTCATCTTATTCAATTTTTTGTCTGAACTCTAATCAACTAGTAAGGTTGATCAGTTCAATTTCAAAAAGTAATCATTATAATATACACATCTTAACTGAACTCTAATCATTTAATATCACAATATAACTATCAACTAAATCAGTAATTTTCTTAACACATCACTTCAATATTATAGCAAAAATGCATGATTAGTGCAAATAATATGTAAGCATCATAATAATGAAATCAAAATATTCATCTTATTCAATTTTTTGACTGAACTCTAATCAACTAGTAAGCTTGATCAGTTCAATTTCAAAAGTATTCATTATAATATACACATCTTAACTGAACTCTAATCATTTAATATCACATTGTGCATGCATGTAATACAAAGACATCTATGGAAATTAGTTTTTTTCTCACTAAAGTATTTATTAGATAGTAGCATGCATTCAACCTAATCACTTCAAATAATTATATTTCTTGATTTCATAAAACAATTTTTGCTCAATTCAAATGAATATATCAATGTAATCATCATATTCATGAAGTCGAAATACATCTTAACTGAACTCTAAAGTTGAATTAAGTTCCTATATTCGTTATCAAGAAATTGTCTTTCAAATCAGATTCATCAATAACTCCAATGTGAGTACATGTAATGTGAACAGATCGGGCGATGTCAGGATACACCACCGTCAAAGTCAGACACATCCATCCTAGCACTAAAAATCAGTCTTGTTTTGGCGGTGGCTAGTTTTGTCGTTCTTGTGCTGAAAAGAAGTGTCTTGTTTTGGCGGGGCGAGTCCGTGACTAATTTCTCTACCTGGAAAACAGTCCTCTGGTTGTCGCTATCTGCATTTGACGCTTATGTCAGAATAGCAGGCAGAATATCTTGGAAGTAAACTGGTTTCAATTTTGGCACAGACTGTACTTTCTTTGAAATATTCTGTTTATACTTAGAGTGACTGTAGAAGTGTGTGTGTCACCACCGTTAGACAATACTCCTGCGTGACATTGTCTCTTATCTCAACCTTATTATTTTAGTTCTATTGCTTACTCTCTCATTCTCCCTCCGCTCTCCCCCTCCCTCTCTCTCACCCCTCCCTCGCACTCTCTCTATCACTCCTGCGCCTTTCGCTCTCGCTCTCTGTCTCACACAAACACACACACACACACTCACACTCTCTCTCTTACCCGGTTGTGTGCTAATGTTCTCCTTTCTTCAAAACCCCTCAGGGTTTTGTTATTATTTCATAGAATGCTTCAGACATATTAATCTTCAACCTATCTTGAATTTGACTTTCCATGCCTAGATTTGTAATTTTTTTTGTGTCAAAATATTCATTACTATCAACTCTTGCTTGTAATATTGTGAATTCCCTCATTCCACTGAGTAGGATTGTATAATATAGTTAATGTAGCATCGTACTGGAAGGTTGATGGTTGAATGTGAGAGAGGGCCGGCCGTGCAAAAAAACTAAAACTGCAATTCAATTGAATCCTCACTTCTTCACTTTCTCACTATAGGCCTATATCCCTCAGAAACACACTCTCTTGTAAAATACTCAATCCCCTAGACTGAAATAATTTGACTCCTTCAAGTTATGTGCTCCCAACTTGATAATACCGCCCGTTGTTCTCTCAATAATATTTGTTGAACGAGAGCTAGCAAGTTCTTACTTTTTACTCAAGTTCAAAGTTGTTGCCAGTCTGTGGTTTGCTTGTTTGTTTGAATGCACTACAATAACTTTAGAAAGAGTTGATCGATCAGCTTCAAATTTTGAACACGCACTCTTCGAACCTTTTTACAGATCAAGTTCGTTGAACAACAAAATATTTTACTCACTTCTTCGTCCTTTTTCAGGATATAAAAGTAACATTGAAAGTACTAAAATAACTTGCTCCTGAGTGTCTGCCTGACTAATATCTTTCAGTAGCATACGCGTAATATTAATGATACAAATGTGATGGCAGTTGCTATGTCGTTGGTATTATTAATTTGACAAACTTTGAATTCTGATTCTGAATCATTACCCATACGGAGAAACCTATGAAGTTCTATGGATTCACGTAGGCCTACAGCGTAATATTAATAGGAAAACAGTTTGATGTTCCTTTTCCCAAGATAATTTGACAGTGGGCTCCACTGGGATTCCTATTCAAATTAAAAAAAAATTCTGTAGGTAGCTTCATAATTTAGGTCTGCCATCTTCGTTCCGCCACATTGAATTAAACATTTTCTTTGGGAAGGTTCAATACAAGATTCAAATAAAGAATTTCAAGAGACAATGAATGGTGGAAATCGCTCATCAATGTATCAAACCACCGTTTCAAAGATATTCACATTTTAGTGTTGAAGTTTTTGGATATCTGTGATACAGAAATATTGCTCGCCTAGAACAGGATAGATTATTCATCACATTCTTATTATTATCGTTCCCTAGCAACCTATGGAACTAAAGGATAGAGGGACCTGGGTTTTTCCCCATAAACGCTACATTCGAAGATGTTATTATTTATGCTTCATTTTTTTCCAGTTTTATATAAATGTGGTTGAAGTATCAATACAGACATATTATACATTATTACTTATTAAATTTTAAATATACAAGACCGTATGAAAATAGTCTCATGAGGGTAAATGCAACGTTGCCAAATAAGATTTGATCAACTTCGTCCGCAGCTGATTATAAGTAAGAATTAATATTGATATTTTCATAATACAGTACACCTGAAGAATTGGCAAAGTTTATGGTAAGGGGTGAGGAGGTACTCAGCTCTTCCACTAACATCGGATTAGTTTTATGCAGTCTACTATAACAGACGTTCCCATATGGATGTTACTATAGACGTATTTATCATGTATTCCATTTCTGTTTGTTAGTTTGTTTGTCAGTATGTCTGATGGAAATCGAAAACGGCTTTAACGATTTTGATTAAGTTTGAAACATAGTATATAGTTTGAAATATAGTGAGTTTGTGATACGAAAATCATCATTTTAATTAGGACTCATGTTTAGGATAACTCACTGAGGGAACTTAAAAATGATCAGGTAATAATATTCATCAACCGAGTAGCAGCTGACTGAGAGAGTTTTCCGTCGTCAGTTGAAAACATTGATCAGAGAGTTTTTCATCGTCAGTTGAAAACAGTTGATCAAGTGAGTTTTTCATCGTCAGTTGAAAACAGCTGATCGAGAGAGTTTGCCATTGTCAGTTGAAAACGAGACAGATGTGTTGAGTCACCAAGTTTGTTGACGTCATGTTTTAAAGTTATTGCATGATTCGAAATAATAGTGCAGAGAGCAGCCGAGTGTCAGCAACGCAACGCAAATTTGAATTTGTAACATAATGATTGTGGTAATATTAATCAGGTAAATGCTAAAGTAGTCAGTTTTAATATACCTGGGTAATTGAATTATATCAAATCATTTACTTCTAAATTTCCATTTCTATGCCTTTGTACTTTCAACTCTATCCTTTGATATTGTTATATTCATAGACGTGAAGTAGATAGATAAGGGTGGGTGTCTACCATAAGTAAAATGAAATGTCTATTTCCGACTTCTGTAGTTGAATACTTGTAGCTAGTAGTTCTGTGAACAGTAGAGCTTGTACAGTAGTTATAAAGTTTATAAGATCTCATTGTTTAACAGATCTCATTGTCAATATGTCACCCCAATTAGCCCTTCGGACATCGGAAAAAAGAAACCGGTACCGTGACGAGAAATCGGTAAGTGTTGAAACGGCCAATGACTGATTGGCGTGTATTGACGATGACAATATTACCTGTTATGAATGAAACCGAGAGCAGTGCCAAGCTGTAATCATCAAAAGCTAATCTACAAACATGCCAACGTACATATACAGACAAAAGCAAATCCCGTCGTTGAAACGTAGAAAAATCAATCATCAAAATATTATCATGAAAAAATAACATTTTCCCGCTTTTTTGGGAAACGATAACTGTATATCTTCCAGTATTGAAAATGACATTCGAAATGAAAAACAATACTGAAAAATTTTATTATATTCAAAATTCTCAATGTTCGAGTATATTAACCCCCCAGTAGACTACATTCAACACAGTAGAACCACTATAATTTGTAGCTTACGGGACCAAGCATTTAATACGAATTTTGGAGGGTGACGAATTATATCAAGCTCTGCAATATCGAGGCTGATAAAATAAAATACAAAAAAAAAATATATCATGGATACTGATCCCATAATTACCCATAATTAATTCATATATAGCCTGTATGAATGGATATTAGAAAATATTGTTAAATATTAATTTGACATACTTCTAAAAGATTTCAGAGATCAATACTAATGTTCATGAGCGAGTTCTTCAACCAAGGGTGTCTCTAGTTATATTATTATATTTGAATCCATAGGACTTTAAAGTTCACTCCGTATGGGTGAATAATTCACAATCAGAATTCAAAATCCCTAAACTAATAATACCAATTACTATAACGTTAAAGGTATTGCTATCACAAGTTGTATTAACTAATACATGTGGGTGGGCTATGTTGAAAACAAACAATACCTATACAGGCAGACAGACATTAAAGAAAGCGAGTTGATGTAAGTTTCGTATATTAATCAGCTGAATTCAGCGGAGTTATCAGTTACTATGGCATACTAGTGTATTTATCGTTATGGGAATACTAGTTACAGTGTTTTTGATGGCAAAACTACGTATTATAGAGTTATCGAGAAGTTTCAGTGTACTCACTAATCTTGACAATTGAACTATTAAGTGAAGTTATGTTTGTTTTGTGTCAAGAAATTTACTAATAGTTATATTATTCAAGCTCCAAATAACTGCAGAAAAGAGAGACAACTGCACAAAATAGGAATGATTTATATAACGAATTATACAGTTACAAGAGGGATAGAAAAGAGTGATAGGTTTCAGAAATAAATTGTCAATGGTCTTGTTAAGAATAGCCTACATGTGGGGATCCATCAGAACAATAACCATTGTTTGAAAACCCAGACAGCTCTGCGTAGTACAGTCCGTCCAAGAACTATACCTTTTGGAAGTGTCAGAGATTCGATGTGTCTGACTTTGTCGTGTCTGTACGAATGTAAAAGTGTCCGGTTTTGGCGCCTAACGCACACGCCATTCGAGACTCTTTCAAAACAGTCTTTCCCTGTCGCTGGCGTACGGTGTCGATGGATGAGATAGTCGCTGTCCACTCCTGTCAGGTTCTGGGTGTGTCGGAGGACTAAGGTGGCGCGTTCCCGACAGATCTATTGGAAATTAGTTTTTCTCAGTAAAGTAAGAAATTTATCAATACTAGCAAGCTTTTTAGTAGCAAGCTTTTAACAAATAATGACAACATATAAAGATTAAAATTATCTGTTCCATTACATGTTAATAATTTTGAAATAACTAACCTTTGAGGGTACAAAGTTGGTTTCCTCCTCATCCTCCTCCAGAATTGCAGCTTTCTCTTCCCCTGCTGCTTGTTGTGGAAATCGTTGTTAGTGGTACATGCTTCGGTGCCCATCCCAGATGAGATGGTGGTGTGTCTGGTATAATGAAGTCATCGCTGCTCATCCCTCTCTCCACGAAGACCCCACATCTCTTCTCAAGACTCCACGACTCCTGGGAGTCGGATGCAGAAGCAGCAGCAGCAGCGCACAGCAGCAGCAGGGGGAGCAGCACTGCTATTGGTAGAAGGAATATTCTTCTCCACGCAGCTTGCGCTGCCCAGTAAGATGGGAATGAAGTTCTTGTTGAGGAGGTGTATCGGAAGGATGTAGTGCTCACGTGTGGATGACGAGTCCATGATGTAACGAGGATATGTGTGTAACAGGAACGTGACTAGTGCTCGAATGAAGCTGGCAATCCCCATCAGCAGCTGAAAAAGATCTAAGCATGAACGAATCAAGTATATTAATTCAACTAGGCTTGAGAGTGATACAAGCGGCAAAATAAAGAAGATAAAGAATCAAGTGCTTGCACAATATTTGTATCCATTTCATAGTGAAAAATTGGATAACTTGATTCCTTATGGAATTTCCTATGTCTGACCGAAAATTATATTTTATGGGTGAGATGGTTGTTAGCTTTGATAACTACTTCTTTATATTGATAACGAAAAATTCCGAATTACACATGGACTATTAGAACTGTTATTTGCCAAAGACCAAATTCATATTCTTTGATGAAAAAGATCTAAATAAATACAAGAAGATTTTATCAATAACAAAAGTTCATTTGGATAGACGAGGATATGTGAAACGTAACAGTGTGTAAAGTCTCGCTTAATTCAAATGCTGTTTCCTGTTAAAAAAACAAGTAAGAGAGGTTCTGGGTTATTGAAATTTGCAAAAAAAATACTTCTAGCAATAGAATTTACCAATATTATGACAACTATGAACGATTGGTCAGAGACTTCATTTATAAAATATCAAAACTTGCTGGGCACTCGGGTCATGATGTTGAGATTGCATCAATTATAGAGGAATGTGTGAAGGTAAAATTATGTTTAGTTGCAGAATGAGCGTGCACAGATTCGGAGGTAAAAGCGAGAGAGTCGCTGCGAAGAAAGACATTGTATGGAATGAAACAGATCTTACCAGTTTTAGTGAGAGAATAATACAGGCAATAATCAACAGGGTGTTAGTGAATCTCTGCATTTGGATTTAGATTCACAATTATCTAATATAGTAAGAATATTGGATTGAACAAGATCAAAAAGGAACAATCTTCAGTACATTACAACAGTTATCTGACAATATCGATAGGGGACTTAAAGAGAAATCTATCAATTTGAGAGAATTCTCTTCATGATCTCAAATCAACAACAGAGATATTCAGATCGCACTTGAATATGATCAACGATAATAAAGTTGACAAGATTATTTGGATTGGAGAAATTGAAAGTTATCTCAGACAAGATTAAAGATTTGCAAGTATTAGATAGAAATTATCTAAATACCAGATGAAACAACTTAGCACAGAACTTTTTACTAGAGTAAATGAAACTCATTCATTATCGGTTGATAAGGAATATTTGGATGAAACTGTGCAGCATTGAATAACATTGTTATAACAAAACAAGAGTTTGAAGATCGATTATCTGCAATGACTAATACGATAAAGACAAATCTTATGGAGGGGATTGAACAATTTGTTTCAAAAAATGATTTGAATACATTGCTAACTACGTTTAGCGAAACTTATGTATTGAAAAATGATCTGAGTAGTGAAATGCAAGCATTTATTAAGAAAGATGAATTACAAGCTACACTCAAATCAATTGTGAGGAAATAGCAACTTCAATTAAAAATACAGAGAATGATGAAGTGACGAGATTACAATGTTCAGCTGCATTCACCGATTATCTCACTTTATGCTAAGGTTAGTTTCCATATGAATTGGATTGAAGCGAAACAGCATAATTTGACAGAAGATCAAGTAGGTGATTTAATCACCGATAAAATGGGTCTCTCAATCTACGGCGATGTTCTAAAACCCTAAAGTTAGAATCATATCAATCTTAACCGATTTTCACTATGCAATTGCATGGGAGAAATAGCTAGCTACATTCTATTTCAACGTGAGAGAGAGTGTTGACATGCATTTTTCCAAGCTGAAACAAGATTATGTGCGAAACGTGTTAATGCTCGAATGAGATGAATTAGACAGAGATGCATTCGTCCTTGTGAACTCTGTGGAGTAAAATTGCAAAAACGTGACAATGCTCAAGTATGAATTAGACTGGAACGCATTCGTCCTTGTAAGCTATGTGAACTAAAATTGCAAAACATGACAATGCTCAAGTATTGAATTAGACCGGAACCGCATTTGTCCTTGTAAGGTCTCTGAAGTGAAATTTTGAAACATGTTAATCATCACCCAAGAGCTGAATTGGTGCATAATGATAACGCCCAAGGTGTCCACAGTAAGCTTATCTATAAACGTTGCTACATAGTGCTGTGAGATGAGTGAAAACTACAACAAGAAATGACAAACTTGATATGACAATGTTTTTTCAGTTGATTGGTTCTTGTTAAGAATGGAGGATTTGGTGAGAATGATTTAATTTATATCAATATAGATTCAGAAAAGAACTTTGAATCACTATTATTCTTCCAAGATATTCAACTGTGCTTGACACATAAAGAGTTTTGAAAAGATGGGATTTGAATGTTACTGCTGGACATGTATTCTTGAAAGAATGATAGAATCTCATCCTAGTTGTCAAGTACATCTAGAATTTATGACAGTAAGAAGTTCGTTTCACTAAATCTAGCAGTGTTCGTTGTGTGTACAACCCGTTGTCAAGAACATGTTTCAGTTAAATCTGAGAGTAAGATATTCATTTCACTTAAATTCACTTAAGTTCGTTTCACTTGAATCTGTCAGTAGATTGCCTCCTCTCTCTCACATATCTCTCTCTCTACTATTAATCATCAAATAGACCATGACTAAATGTAATTGAGCATGACTGAATGTAATTAGCCATGACTATATTAACTAGAGCATGACAAGAGAGAGAGAGAGTATCATCATTATCATCTTCTCCTCTTCCTCCTTCCTTCTTCCTCTTCTTCTTCTTCTCCTCCTTCTTCTTCTTCTCTTCTTCTTCTTCCTCTTCTTCTCTTCTTCCCCTTCTTCTTCTTCTAGAGAGAGAGAGAGAGAGGTTCTTCTAAGGGGGCGGTTGAGGGGGGCAGGAGAGGTGCGGGAGAGGTGCGGCAGGAGCGGTGGAGGTGGGGGAAGGTAGGATGGGTGCGGGGGAGGGGGGGGGGGGCAGTCATAAAAAAGGCGGTGGTATCCGCGTTATCCGTCTACTAGCAAGCAATTTCAGTATTTTATATTTGGTTATTTATATTTATTTACGGTTATTTATGTCAACAGATCTCGAAACGGCTCTAACGATTTTCACAAAATTTGGAACAATTTGAATTCTTAAGTGCATACAGAGTTACTCGCCGCGACACGAGCATTTACTTTTAATCAGCTGATGCCAAGCTTTTTTATATCTGTATCTTTTACCGTTTCTGTACAAATACAGATATAATTAAATGCTGACAAAAATTGCTCGTGTTCGCGGTGCGTAAATCTGTACACACCTTAGTTGGGCCATCCCTAGAACCGTTTTTGTCCGAACTAGCATCGGCCGAAAAATACTGAACGTGACCGAACAATCCCCAACAAAGAAAGCTATAGATGCTTGTCCATTCCAACAGGTTCATACATTCGTACACGGCCGTCTCCGGCCGATCAATTTTTCGATCTGAATTGAATGGGATTTTCCGGCTCATCCGGCCAAAGACGAGCTGAGACAACTTCATCCTAACCTCAAATTGTTTCAAAGTCTTGTCTGTTTTTGTTTTTTGAACTTATTCAGTTTTATAAAGTTTCAACGATGGACAATGAAAGTTGATAAGTTTGGTTCAAGAGCATTTTCCATTGTGGGATATGTGACAAAAGATATCGTCGTGATGTTCAAAGGAATCGTGAACAATGATAGCTTGATAATGAACAACTAATTTAGTGTATATTTGTTTATTCGGTTTTCAAAATCTCAATATATCATTGTTTATGAAATTTTTGGTGGCTATGATAGTGGTTGATTCAGTATTTGTTCAATATTCAATAGTTCAGCCGACAACTGAACTAGACTGACGTAAATGGTTCCTATGGACGACCGTGTTCGGCCTGATTAACGGCCGGCAGATTCATCCGATCCAACGGCCGAACGGATCGGTTGAATATGGTTCCAGTGGACGGTTACCTTAAGGTGCGTACAGATTTACGCACCGCAAACACGGAATTCGTTTTTATCAGCTGATGTCAAGCTTTTATATCTGTATCTTAACGTTTCTGTACAAATACAGATATAATCGCTGATGAAAAGTGAATTGCTCATGTTAGCACACGTAAATCTGTATGCACCTTTACACTACCAAGCATTGCTTGATTATGTAGTGCATTTCGACGAAATAAAACCATAGAGAAATAGCGTAAGTAGATATCTCATGGTATAGGGCGTTTATGTCGCAACTTTTACTGTTACTCAAGCCGATTACTGTCGATTAATGTAATTTTTACTGTTTGACCGGGTAAAGTGTATGAACGGCACAATAATTACGAGAGCCTACCAGCATCATAAAGCTTCACGGGAAGAAATCATCTTGAGATAACAGTAAAAGTTGATACCTTCCCTTGCGTTCGCTACCTTTCAGCCTGCCGCTCTGCTCTGCTCCCCACGCCACGCATCAACCAAAGGTGGTTGACCCAACCCGCCACCAGGGTGCGCCTCAGTCGCCGCCACCCGTTCCCTGCGTTTCTATTGGCCGAGCACTGCCGCCAATAGCAGCGCAGTGAACTCGGGGACTGTGAATAAAGGGGGCTACTCAGCTACCCTCGATAGCACTTGCTCACTAGCAGCCTTCCACTGAAGAGCCAGAAGAGACCACCAGCCGAGACCACTACCGGAGACCACTACCAGCCGAGACCACTACCGAGACCGGAGCAGAGCACGAGCAGGCCAAGAGGAACCACGGCAGACTAACCGCACCTGAGGTGTCTTCCTTGTCTACTACCGCTGATGCCTAGGAGGAACCGCGCCGGCCGCCGAACCAAGAGGAGGCCCTACGTCGCCTTCGCCGTGGGGAGGAGAGCTGAGCTGTACACCGCCACGCCACTGCGCCCCAAGACTAGCGCCCCAGCCTAACAACTGGCGCACGGTTCTGGATGCGCGGTTGGGTGCCAAACTGTGTGTGCAGCGGAAGCCTATGACCCTGCTGCCCGGTTTGACCGAAGGCCCCTTCAACGAGGAAGTGTCGAGGAGGTCCTCCCGCGGTGATTCGGCATGACCTCTGGCTAGTAGATCACCTAGTCAGCCCTCTCCGTAGCCCAGGTAACCAGAGTGGAGACTGCGAAACATTGACTTGAGCCCCTGCCGGCCTGCTCTCGCACCAGACGGACCTGCCCGGACCCTCGCGCGGCGTGGTATTGCGCCAGTCACGACTACTAACATCTAGCCTGCCTGTGCCCTTTTAGGGCCACCAGCAACAATCTTGGTCCCTTTTCAGGGTCACCAGCAACAACTTGGCCCTTTTTCCAGGCCACCAAAAGCCATTTTTTTCAGACAGTGGTAACAAACCCCTCGCTCGACCCGACTGACTAGCCCATGATGAGAGCCCCCCACACCTTCCGCATATCAATTATGGCGCCTGCCAACGTGGGGCACTCACTGTAGGGAGTACAGTACCCGTTACCACTGTCAAAACTTTTTTCAACAAAACGTCAACTAAATATTCAACTGAATGTATGTCTTAAATTTTTCATCTAATCTATGTCTTGATTTTCACACAAAAAATTCAAACTATTTTCTTTCAACAAAATGTGTCTCTGATCTTTCAATTCAGAATACCTTTCTGGAACAGGCAATTTCCCAGTGGCGCCCATAACACCGAACATGGTAGCGACTAGAACCGGAGCCAGAGACAGTGGAGATACGACCACCGAAGATTCAATGCAGCCAACCACCAGCACCCGAGTCTACATTCGCCGGCTGGCCTGCACAGACCACCGTCAAACCGACAGCAGCACGACGCAGCCGCCCGCTTTCACCAGCAAAACCGTGCACCGCAGCCACACGCCTTCACCAGCGAGCCCGCTCGACCAACCACCCTGCAACCCAGCGCGCTGACCGTCAACCTGCCTGCTCCACCGTCAACCTCTAGTCACGCCACTACCGCAACCAGCAACATGGCCAACTTACCGGCTCCAGCCGTCAGCTACACCGGCAACCTCAGCCAGCTGACCAGCATAGCGACCCTGCTACCGTTCTTCCACGGCAAGCTCCATGAAGACCCCATCACCTTCATGCGACAGTGCACCGAGCTGCTACAGGGTCACCACATTCCCAGCTATACCTGGGTCATGCTTCTAAAAGCGCAACTACAAGACGACGCCGCCACCTGGTGGAGAGACTACGGAGAATTCGTCACCACTGGGAACAGTTCCATGACCGACTTCAGGCCGTTTCTCGGAGCCCATAAAATCGCAGCCGCGCTCACACAGAATTTTATGGCACCACCCACAACACGAACCAGCCAGTGGAGCGATTCATCCGTCAGAAGCTCCAACTACAGCAGCGCTTAGGAACCAACCTGGCTGAAGAGAGGTGATCGCCCTGCTCATCGGTCAGCTGAGTTCCGAGCTTCGCACACCCTAGTTCGAGCTGCTCATCCCACGAACTATGAAGAGCTGATCATGATCGCCAACGACCTGGAAACCGACCTCAACAGTCGACCAAAAATAAGCTGCCTCAACCTACGGCACCCGCAGGGCCACCCCATCGAGAGCCGCCACCGAGGTTCAACTACAACCAGCTTCCTCAGTGTCATTACTGCCCGCCAAGCATTTTCATCGCGACTGCCCAGAACTCGCGAAGAACGGCAGGGAAACGGCGATACTGGAGAGACTCGGACTCCACCCCTCCAGCACGGAAAGTAGGAGTCCACTACACTAACGATGAGGTGCAAGACCCGCAGCGCCAGCCTCGCAGGTCACCACCCCAACTACAAGCGATAACCGTCACCGAACCGGCCAGCCAGTCATTCCTTGGTCACGCCACCGTGGATCCTGCCAGCGTCACCAAGCCTCCTTCCAACGTCACCGAAGACCCCTCGCTCTTCTCGGCTGACGGAGACTCTCCACGGTACCTAGCAGCCGCACCTCCACGGGCTATCAAGAATGACCCAGTACCAGTCATCACCCGGGTCACCGTCTCACAACAGCAACCGCGTCCGGCACACCCTTGCGCGTCAACCACCCAGCCGTCACTCATGACCGTCTCACTCACAACGGATCGATCGCCTACCCGTCACGCCACCGTAGACCCTGCTAGCGTCGCTAAGTCCCTTCCAATGTCACCGAAGACCCCTTGCTCTTCCGGCTGACAGAGACTCTCCACAGCACCCAGCAGCCGCGCCTCTACTGGCCCGCGAGAGGACAGCATCACCAGCCGACAATGAGCGCATCATCGACCACCAGCCTGGGGAGGAACATGCAACTGTGACCCACACTCACCGCCACCTGACCCAGGTCCCACTGTCATGAACGAGTCACCAACACTGCCGCCCCCGTAGTCCCACACCACATCACCAGCCCTGCCCGCCAAATCACCGAACCTAGCCGTGATCCAGATAGACGGACAGACTCTACCCCAGATCCCTGTCATCCTCGCGGGTAAACAACTACACGCTCTACTCGATTCAGCCGCAACGCACAACTTCGTGAGAGCTGCCCACCTCGACCACGGTACATGGATCCAACCGCTGAAGCTACCTGTACTGCTGGCCAACCGTCCCACTAGCTGCGAAACGGCCATACAAGGACATCTGGAACTCCAGATCCAACAGCACATTCAAAATATTCCCTTCCTAGGTCTACCTGACCTACGCGAAGACATCATCTTGGGACGACCATGGTTTCGGGAGAATAAGGCAGTGCTTGACTTTGAGCAAGACAGGCTAATCTACGGCAAGACGCAGCGAGACACTATCTTCTGGATAGTGCAACCACCAGTCTCAGTAGAGATGGACACTCACCTGGTTGACAAGTTACTAGAAGACACGCCCAGCGACCAGCACCGACGGTTAACAGTATTACTGCAACAACACGCAAAATTGTTCATGGAGCAGATGCCACCCTCCATCACCACGGCCGCCACCATGACAATTCAACTCAACAGCTCAGAAATACGCAGCCAGCGGCCTTACCGATACTCACGGGAGAAACTGCAAATTATCGAGTCCGAAGTTGCCGCCCTCAGGAACGCAACCTGGTAGAAGCCAGTGATTCGCCTTACAACTCTCCAATCGTCGTTGTCCCCAAGAAGGACGGCACATCACGGTTCTGCATCGATTACCGATGGCTGAATTCCATCACCGTTCCAGCCACGGCACCGCAGATGACCCTACAGGACGTCATTCGAAGCCTGGAACTTCAAAATATTCAGCTCACTCGACCTACGGATGGGATACTGGCAGGTACCACTCGCACCCCAGTCTCGACCTTACACGGCCTTCACCACTCCCTACGGCGAAAAGCTACAATTAAGGTCATGCCTTTCGGCCTACGAAATGCACCAGCTGCTTCCAATCCATGATGAACAAGGTACTGAGTGGATACGTCGACAAGTTCTGCTAAGCTTATCTCGACAACATCATTGTGTACTCGGATACCTGGGAAGAACCTTCTCACTTAGCCAAAGTGTTGTGAACAGTTAAACTATACAATCTCTCCAATCTCTCTGTCTCAGCAGCAAAATGCCAGATCGGCCGCAAGGCAACTTGAATACCTCGGTCACATAATCACCTCCGAGGGAACCAAGCAAAACTGCAGGCTATCTAGCTGTGACTTCTGCCCAACACCCACCACCAGAAAGAAACTGCGAGAATTTCTCGGAGTAGTCAGCTGGCTACGAGAATTTCTACCCAACGCCGCTGACGTTTGTGTGCCTCTGTCTGAGCTACTTAGCACGAAGACGCGATGGAAATGGTCAACAACAGAAGAGACAGCTTTCCGCCACCTACAAGCATTGACTGCCAACATCCAACCACTCTGTCGACCAGATTTCTCCAAGACCTTCATCCTACAGACAGACGCCAGCAAGTCGGTATAGGGGCTGTCCTTATACCAAGAAATCAACAATGACCATAAGGTGATCGCATATGCCAGTGCCAAGCTGAACCCATGGAACAACAGTATCACAGTAACGAACAAGAGTGCCTTGCGGTTGTCGGGCAATAAAGCGATATCGCCCTTCCCTGGAAGGCAGGCCATTCATACTCCGTACGACAATAAGGTGATTACTGGTTACAAACTGCAAAGACAGCCGCGCCAAATCACTCGATGGGCCCTGCTCCTACAAGAATTGACTTCACCCTAGAACACTGCCCGGGTAAAGAGAATCAGTTCGCCGACGCCACTGTCACGGCAACACGACAACGAAAAAGTTGAGGAGACCAGTCAACAACTAGAACGAACCTGCCTCCCGACATCCTGCAGTCAACAGTGAACCCGCTACGCTAGCAAGCATCGCAACTGAAACTGAACTGTTAGAA
>NW_024091571.1:0-19978 GCF_014356525.2 Nilaparvata lugens
ATATACTGGCTTATACACTTATATACAATAGCTCACAATACAGCAAATTATAGATGATTTACATAATATAGACTAAGGAAATAATTATTGAACTGTATATGATATGAAAAAGTAATTTGTATATAATAACTATAGATATTATATTGTTATGCATCTACATAAATGGGCGGAGCTTTGGACATATAAATGTCCATTCTTCGGAAAGAATATTAAAATTATCTTCCCCACTAACTCTCTACCAAAAAGAGATTGATTGATTGATTGAGTACTTTATTTATGTAGATTACAATATATACTGTCTTATACACTTATATACAATAGCTTACAATACAGCAAATTATAGATGAATTTACATAATCTAGACTAAGAAAATAATTATTGAACTGTATATGATATGAAAAAGTAATTTGTATATAATAACTATAGATATTATATTGTTATGCATCTACATAAATTGGCGGAGCTTTGGACATATCAATGTCCATTCTTCGGAAAGAATATTAAAAATATCCTCCCCACTAACTCTCTACCAAATAAGAGAGAGGGACAGATAAGAGAGTGAGAGCGATAGAGAGAGAAAATAAGTGCATAACAACAAGAGAGAGAGACCAATAGAGAGTGAGAGAGAGACATAGTTTGAGAGGGAGAGGAAGATATAGATAAGAAAGAGAGAGTTATAGAGGAAGAGAACGAGAGTGCATCACAACGGGAGAGAGAGAGAATGAGAGATAGTGGAAGAGAGTTAGTGAAAGGTAAGAGAGAATACGAGTGCATCACTACGAGAGAGAGTGTGAGAGAAAGTGAGTGAGAGGGAGTAAGAGAACGCTAGAGTCACGTGATATAAGCGAATGAGTGACACTCAGAGATATATCTCGCAGGAAGCTCCCAGCTAGTAGTTCTTTTGTGATGCTTCTTGTAGTTCACAGCACCGGCATCGATTCCCCTTCCCCTCCCACTTACCCCCTCATTCCTCCCACTTCCTTCCTTTTCCCCCACCTCTCTCCAACCATAACCCCACCTACACCCAACACACTCCTCTCCAAATAGTTTGTCGCTCGTGAGTGTAATAATTTGTTGCCAACTTACATACCATTCCTCCAGTCACACCTTATCTTCAATAACCACTTTATTTAGTGGGTTGGTAACTTGTGAGGCGAACTTGTGATATTGTTGGGGAGAATAAGTTTTGAAATTTGCGACAATTACTAACTCATAGCAGGTTATACTGCAACTTTTCAATCACAAGCATGCGCTGGAATTTGAGTTGTTTTCGAGTTTTGATGACACTAATTGAATTGAAATTGTCATTTGATTCTGTTGAGATGTTTCCCTAATATATCCTCAAGCATAATACTGAAGTGTCTCCAACTAAAATCATTATGGTGTAGCATTTGATTTAGTTAAGATCTTTCCTCCTATACCCTCAAGCACAATCTTGGGCTGTCTCCAATTGAAATTATATCATCATGTAGAATTTCATTTCATTGAGATGTTTTCCTAATATATCCTCAAGCATAATACTGAAGTGTCTTCAACTAAAATCATTATGGTGTAGCATTTGATTTAGTTAAGATCTTTCCTCCTATACCCTCAAGCACAATCTTGGGCTGTCTCCAATTGAAATTATATCATCATGTAGAATTTCATTTCATTGAGATGTTTTCCTAATATATCCTCAAGCATAATACTGAAGTGTCTTCAACTAAAATCATTATGGTGTAGCATTTGATTCAGTTGAGATGCTTTCCTTCTATACCCTCAAGCCCATTATCTTGGGCTGTCTCCAATTGAAATTATATCATCATGTAGAATTTCATTTCATTGAGATGTTTTCCTAATATATCCTCAAACATAATATTGAAGTGTCTTCAACTAAAATCATTATGGTGTAGCATTTGATTCAGTTGATATCTTTCCCCTATCAACGTGTTTCGGATGAACACGTTAAGCTGTCCCGGTTTCCTGAAAAAAGCCTTCGTTAGGTCATGTCAGAGGCCCTGAAATTGATCAGTTGCGACCTGAACACTCTGACACCAGACCTGAGCCAGCCAGGTCACTCGATATTATTATTATTCCCCTAATATATCCTCAAGCATAATCCTTGGGTGTATCCATTCCAGTATAGTGAGGTCAAAGTTAAAAGTAGTTATGGCGAGCGAAGCGAGCCTGACAGCTAGTTTATTGTATAAAATCATAATACTATTATGACATTGGAGGAAAAACTAGGCTGAGCCTGTATTATTTCTCTCCAAAAATTTTTAAAATGTTAATGTTGTCCAAAAGTTAAGGTTATGCACACACTGCTTCGTCACTTGATTTCAGTCCAGGAATAATGATCTGAATATTATGAATTTAGAAGGTTGTATTTATACTCTAAATGAATCACAGAATACATCATAATAATATTATTATCATTGAACGAAAATCCCGAATAAATGCTGTAAATGACCTCGAAGACTTCTGAAAACAGTGATACCATCACTGTAAATCCTCAAGGAATTCTTGTGAATTGATAGAGTTTTTCATCATCAGCTGTGAAAGGGTTTTCTGACTCAAGAATTTGGTGATACACACTTCTCAAATCAATGCTACTGAATTTCCATTTATATAGTGAGGGCCATGTTATTATGGCAGAGGAGAAAGATAGGAGAAAAACGTTGCCGATCCTCTGTCTTGTCAATGCCCTCTATAGACGGTAACTGATACAGGTTTATTGATGTAATATTAACTGTTCATTATCGTTTAAAATAATCAATTATATTTTACTAGACAAGAAATAATTGACCGAACGAAGTGAGTTCTAAGATTCAAGTCGACAGTTTGGCATTTCTCTTAATGTTTAAATGTTTATATGTTGCGCATTTACGGCGAAACGCGGTAATATATTTTCATGAAATGAAAGGTATGTTCCTTTTCAAATTGCGCGTCGACGTATATACAAGTTTTTTGGAAATTTTGCATTTCAAGGATATATAAAAGGAAAAAGGAGCCTCCTTCATACGCTAATATTAGAGTAAAAATCAGACTATAGAATTATTCATCATAAATCAGCCGTCTAGTGGACTATAATACTACCCGTTCAAAAACATCGAACATCTTGAAAATGTATCTTTCCATTAACGTTAGTAGACAGTTGACTATAATACTACCCGTTCAAAAACATCGAACATCTTGAAAATTGTATCTCTCCGTCAACGTTGTATACAGTTGCAGCCAGACCTGATAACAGCGCTCACACTCACATTCCGGGACGACACGTCACGGTACGATAGGACAGGAAGCTATATGTTTATTTGGGATTTTTTCTAGACATTTTAAATTGATAAATTATTTATTAATTTTTTGAGAAAACATAACAACAGGTCAATGTAACTCACTGAAAGCGAGGTTTAAATATTCACAGAACCACTAGTTTGAAATAATCAATTATATTTCATTGAGCAAAAAATTACAGTTTTCAATGATTTCATAATGCATTTTTATAACCTCAGAAGCGGTTACAATGAAACATATCCTTTTCTATTCTATTCTATAATTGGGATGAATATTATCTTGTTAGTTAATGATCGATTCTACATTGTTAAAAGACGATCTGGCAACAGAGCAAGGCGAGAAAGAGAAAGCGCTATCCGCTTTGTTGAATGATAGACAAGGATAGCAATATCGTTGCCAATCAAACATTGCCATTATAACGTGGACCTCACTATAGAAACCATACTCTTGAAAACCTGGTAATTCCCAGATTTATCTAGAAATTATCATTTTCAGAGTAATCAATATTAAAGTGCATGCTTCAAATGAGGCGGCTTCGTGGTTCATGCTTATGAATCTCCATTCTACAATGAAAAGGCACTAAGCATAGCTGTTAGAAGATTTTGCATGGTAATTCGGTTAAAGCCGCAGTGAAGTGAGCCAGCAAGGTGAGAGCTGGTTCTCTCTTACACACACGGTCTCTCTCTTACTACATCTCTCTTTCTCTCTCCCTTCATCCCGTCTGGCATTCATACAATAGTCTGCTTGTTACTCGTGTAAATATCTTTGGTTCCAATATTTTAAAATTTGGCCGCAATCCAAACAACATCCACTCACTAGAGCAGTGAGCGTTCGACACCGACAAGAAATGAGGAGCAGCGGGAAGAAAAAGATGAAGAAGAAGAAGAATGAAGAAAAGAAGATAGAAAAGAAATAGGAGAAAGAAAGAAAATAAAGAAGATTGAAGAAAAAGAAAGAAAATAAAGTAGATGGAAGAAAAATAAGAAAAAGTAGAAGAGAGTGGGAGGTGGAAGAGGATGTGGTGGTGGAGGAGAAGGAGAAGAAGAAGAAGAAGAAGGAGAAGAAGAAGAAGAAGAAGAAGAAGAAGAAGAAGAAGAGAAAGAAGAAGAAGAAGACGAAGAAGAAGAAGAAAAAGAAGAAGAAGAGAAGAGAAGAAGAAGAAGAAGAAGAAGAAAAGAAGAAGAAGAAGAAGAAGAAGAAGAAGAAGAAGAAGAAGAAGAAGAAGAAGAGAAGAAGAAGAAGAAGAAGAGAAGAAGAAGAAGAAGAAGAAGAAGAAGAAGAAGAAGAAGAAGAAGAAGAAGAAGAAGAAGAAGAAGAAGGAGAAGAAGAAGAAGGAGGAGGAGAAGAAGAAGAAGAAGGAGAAGAAGGAGAAGAAGAAGAAGAAGGAGGAGAAGAAGAAGAAGAAGAAGAAGAAGAAGAGAAGGAGAAGAAGAAGAAGAAGAAGAAGAAAAAGAAGAAGAAGAAGAAGAAGAAGACGAAGAAAAAGATGGAGAAGAAGAAGAAAAAGAAGGAGAAGAAGAAGAAGGAGAAGAAGAAGAAGAAGAAAAAGGAAAAGAAGAAGAAGAAGAAGAAGAAGAGAAGAAGAAGAAGAAGAAGAAGAAGAAGAAGAAGAAAAAGAAGATTGAAAAAGAGGAGAGGAAGAAGATTGAAAAAGAGGAGAAGGGCGTGAAGATACAGAAGAAAAGTGTAAGAAACAATGAGGAACAGAAGTAAGAAGAATAAAAGAGAATGTGAAGATAGAGAGATTGAGAAGTTGATGATATATGAAGAT
The DNA here is from genome assembly GCF_014356525.2 of Nilaparvata lugens. Classification (NCBI taxonomy): domain Eukaryota; kingdom Metazoa; phylum Arthropoda; class Insecta; order Hemiptera; family Delphacidae; genus Nilaparvata; species Nilaparvata lugens. The sequence goes on from NW_024091571.1 coordinate 5,045, forward strand.
GTGTGGGGTACGAAAGAAAAGGGGAAGAAATGATGATAAACAGAGGTGAAAAGTTGATGAAGGAGAAGGGTGTGGAGATTCAGTAGAAAAGGGAGTGAAATGAGAGGAAGAGAAAGAAGAAGATATAGAATGAAGAGAAACAGAAAGTAGAAGATAAAGGAGATGAGAAAATGATGTGAAAGAAAGGTGTGGAGATGCTGGACGAAAAGAAAATATACAAGGAGAAGCAGAAAAAAGAAGATAAACGAATCAGAAAATGATAAGGGAGAAAGGTCTGATGATACAGGTGAAAAAAGAGGAAGAAATGGAGAGGATCTGAAAGAAGAAAGTGGGAGAATGAAGAGGAACATGAGGAATAAGGTGAACATGATGAAGAAGGAGGGTTTGAAGATACAGGAGAAGAGAGATAGAAATGAGCACGGGTAACGTACCAGTCTATAAAACGAGATAATAAAGGAAAGATAATACAGGATAGGAAATTCAGGAATGAAGACAGTATCTTCACGTTTCAACTACTCAACTGATTAGTTTGAAATATTCTGCATTAATCCACCAAGGATGCTTATAGGACGATAATGAATTCTTCAATATTTGAGTAGGTCAAGTTTTCCGTGCTTTACCTGCTATCAAGTTAAAAATTCAAGACATGAATATAATGTTCAAATCTATGTAAAAGTGAGAATCTCAAAATGAATGGATATATCGAATATTAAAACGATAAAGAATAATAAAATAGATCAATAAATATGATAAAATATGACAAGTATCTGAATCTTATCAAATCTTAAGGTGTGTACAGATAAACGAGCCTCAAACACGCTCCGCGCACGCTCCAGACTCGCTCCGCAATCGCTCCACGCACGCCCGCACTCGCTCCGATCATGAAAATTACGGGAGATGTTAGCTGTTCTCGCGTTCCACTCTTGCCCCCCGGTCGATCATCAATCGATCTGCTCGAGTGACGTTCGATTGCAGAGCAGAGCGAAAGTCTGTACGCACCTTTACATGATATATTACTGTTATTCAATCCCATAGTTCATAGCCCTTCCCCGGAACCAGAATCCTGTAATCCATTCTGGAAGTTTTTTATGAATGGCTTCATAATAATGAGGTGTGAATAATGTATGCATGACTGATGTCCCTTGCTCGATCATCCCCCACTCATAACAAAGTGTTCAATCTATTTTTATCAGAGCTTTCATTGATGGAGGGGACCAGGAAAACTTTAATGGGGTTCAATTTGCGCATGCGTTGAGTCAGGTAGCTCTCCTTGTGCAATACACGCGCCGATTGTCAATTTGCTGGAGAGGCTTGCAAAGAGACATGCCCTTAGGTGATGTAAAGAGGCAAAGAGGAGAGATGCAAAGAGGAAGATGCATGCCCTTAAGTGATGAGGCATGCCTTGGGTGATTAGGCATGCCTCGTGTGATGGGACATTACTCGAGTGATGAGGAATGCCATATTAAGGTGATGAAGCATACCTCTCATATAATGAGGCATGCCTCGTGTGATGGGACATTACTCGAGTGATGAGGAATGCCATATTAAATTGATGAAGCATACCTCTCATATAATGAGGCATGCTCGTGTGATGGAACATTACTCGAGTGATGAGGAATGCTATAATGAGGTGATGGAGCATACCTCTAATATAATGAGGCATGCCTCGTGTGATGGGACATTACTCGAGTGATGAGGAATGCTATAATGAGGTGATGGAGCATACCTCTAATATAATGAGGCATGCCTCGTGTGATGGGACATTACTCGAGTGATGAGGAATGCTATAATAAGGTGATGAAGCATACCTCTCATATAATGAGGCATGCCTCGTGTGATGGGACATTACTCGAGTGATGAGGAATGCTATAATAAGGTGATGAAGCATACCTCTCATATAATGAGGCATGCCTCGTGTGATGGGACATTACTTGAGTGATGAGGAATGTCATATTAAGGTGATGAAGCATACCTCTCATATAATGTGGCATGCCTCTTGTGATGGGACATTACTTGAGTGATGAGGAATGCCATATTAAGGTGATGAAGCATACCTCTCATATAATGAGGCATGCCTCGTGTGATGGGACATTACTTGAGCGATGAGGAATGTCATATTAAGGTGATGAAGCATACCTCTCATATAATGAGGCATGCCTCGTGTGATGGGACATTACTCGAGTGATGAGGAATGCCATATTAAGGTGATGAAGCATACCTCTCATATAATGAGGCATGCCTCGTGTGATGGGACATTACTCGAGTGATGAGGAATGCCATATTAAGGTGATGAAGCATACCTCTCATATAATGAGGCATGCCTCGTGTGATGGGACATTACTCGAGTGATGAGGAATGTCATATTAAGGTGATGAAGCATACCTCTCATAGAATGAGGCATGCCTCGTGTGATGGGACATTACTTGAGTGATGAGGAATGCCATATTAAGGTGATGAAGCATACCTCTCATATAATGAGGCATGCCTCGTGTGATGGGACATTACTTGAGTGATGAGGAATGCCATATTAAGGTGATGAAGCATACCTCTCATAGAATGAGGCATGCCTCGTGTGATGGGACATACTTGAGCGATGAGGAATGCCATATAAGGTGATGAAGCATACCTCTCATATAATGAGGCATGCCTCGTGTGATGGGACATTACTTGAGTGATGAGGAATGCCATATTAAGGTGATGAAGCATACCTCTCATAGAATGAGGCATGCCTCGTGTGATGGGACATTACTTGAGCGATGAGGAATGCCATATTAAGGTGATGAAGCATACCTCTCATATAATGAGGCATGCCTCGTGTGATGGGACATTACTTGAGTGATGAGGAATGCCATATTAAGGTGATGAAGCATACCTCTCATAGAATGAGGCATGCCTCGTGTGATGGGACATTACTTGAGTGATATGGAATGTCATATTAAGGTGATGAAGCATACCTCTCATATAATGAGGCATGCCTCGTGTGATGGGACATTACTCGAGTGATGAGGAATGCTATAATAAGGTGATGAAGCATACCTCTCATATAATGGAGCATATTTTTATGTGATGAGGCATGCCTCGTGTGATCTGCCATTACACATATTCGAGTGATGAGGCATGCCTTAATTTGATGAGACTTACCCCAATATGAAGAGGCATGCCCTAATAAGATGAGGCATACTCTGATATATAAATATAAATAATAGTAGAATATAAATAATGAATAAATTCAAATAAGGGCCATACCCCATACAAAGATTTTCACACTAACAATACATAAGTTACAATTACAACATCAACACTATTGATCAACTCCTGTTCGAATCCTGAATTAAACTATTGAAATGGAATAGTTTGATGTAGACTCCTTGAAAATAACAAGAACACAGATTTAAAGCTATTAAAATATCATTGATTGTAGATTGGGGAGTAATTTTACATGTAACCGTGACATAAAAAACTGTACTGGTAGAATAATGAGCGATTTTTCAGATATAGAATATTGACGAGGCATAGGCCTACCCTAATATGATGAGGCATAACTTGATATGATGAGGAGTGTTCTCATATTTTGTGGCATGCCTCGTGTGATGGGGCATTACTGAGTGATGAGGCATGCCCTTATATGATAAGAATTAAGAAGGGAACTCAAAGGGAACTCCAAGGAAACTCAAAGGAAACTCTGGGGGAACTCTAAGGGAAACTCTAAAGGAATTCAAAGGAAACTAAAGGGAACTCCAAGGAAACTCCAAGGAAACTCTAAGGGAACTCTAAGGGAACTCTAAGGGAACTCAAAGGGAACTCTAAGGGAACTCTAAGGGAACTATAAGGGAACTCCATAATCTCTCTGTACTAGATACATTCATTGATACTGATATGTGAGAATCCATCTCAATTCTTTGATAATTGACTCAATAAAGGCTTGAGGAAAACACATTTCTCCTGATAACTGCTCTACACTCAATATAATAATCTTTGTACTGAACAGTTTTGTACTGAAAGTGAATTTTGTTATCATGGCGAGTCTGTTGCTGTCGCCATTTTGTGACACTGTTAAGTAATCCAGGGTGAATTAATTATGCCAAATTTCAAATTTAATCAGTCCAGTAGTTCAGACGTGATGATGCGAAAAACATAATTTTCCTATCCAGTACGTGTATAAGCTAGTTCTTTCCTTATAGTATAGAAGAATTCAATCTACATTATACAAGAACTCATTACTAATTATTACTCAATCAACTAGCATTTGCAATAGTACAGAAAAATTAATCTGTTACTTGAACCGCCATTTTGTGACATTTCTATTCTATGCACCGTTAAGTGAGAGGAGACTGTCTAGCTGGGCCAATGGCAGGCGTTCATGCCCTCGACCAATAGCATTACTCGCCTACTAGTATAAATTCTGCTGCTCTTGTATTAGGTTTTAGTTTATCAGAGATTGAAATGGTGTAAAAACCGAATCCGGTCTTTCTAAGTATCAATAAATCTGTGGTTTTTGACAATTTCTTGATATCCTATTACATTGGGCTAGCAATTTCTGTATTTATATATCTGGTTATTTTTATATCTGGTTATTTCTATATCCGGCTATTTTTATATCTGGTTATTTATGTTTTACGAATCTAGAAAACGGCTCTAACGATTTTCACGAAATTTGGAACATAGTAGGTTTATGATATGAAGATTCGATTGTACTAGGTCTCATTCTTTGGAGAACTTATTGAACGACATTAAAAGGATAATTCATTCCTGGAAAACAGATGATAATTTCGTCGTCTCTCGATAACAGAAGATGCGTGTGCCTGTGTGGGAGAGAGACAGAATTATTTCCAGCTGTGTAAACATAATCAATCAGCGAGGAATTTTATCTAGCAAGACAATTCAATCGATTTGATCAACATAGTGTGATTTGTTGACATGATATGATAATCCTTCTGAACTGGAGTATATCATAATTTCCAAAGTTGATCATTATTTGACAATTTCAAGTGATTAGTGAGTGTTATTTTGTTATTCAATTTGGCTTTTATATAATCTAAATTATAAATGTTTTGTTTTCAAAACTTTGAACAGAAAATTGAACCTGAATTCAAGTGTATGGAACATAACCTACTTTCTGGACTATTTATAGTGTATAAATCAAAATTCAGGAAAGAAACAGTTTTGGGCTGTGCCTGTTAGTACTTCCCCAATCATTTTAAATAATTGTGTTCGGTTTATCAAAAGTCAATAAATAACGAGTGAAGCTCGGTGCCCCAATATTTTTTATTTGATATGAATAATTACCACAATATCAACTTCTCAACTACAAACAAAAATTTCATCCTATTATATTGAGTGTAGGGTAGATATGTGTTTTCTTCAAGCCTTTATTGAGTCAATCCAGATTCTGCTATCCTGTATTCAATTCCCCATAAGATGAATCCCCAATTCATGAAGCCTTCCCCAACATACGGCTTCAGAAGCCTGTTGAAATGAAACCAAAACTGTATAAAGACATAACAGAGCCGAAGAAAAACAAGTTGCTAATGGAAACAGACGAGACGAGAAGGATTGGATGCGTTTAAACAGCCATGAAACAGTTGCCATCTAATCGAATACGGCGCGTTTTATTTTCGAAGCGCTCTAATATTTTCATTTGCATTGGTTCTATTTTGGTGGCGTCGAATGCGTAGGTTGATAACGTGCGTCTATAAAACAGCGGCCGGCCATCATTCCGTGCCAATACACTGGCACAAGATTGTAGCCTACGTAGTTGAGTTGTCTTTCGATTAACGTGAATCGAACCCAAAACAGCTCCCCCAGGAATCCTCTACGGTTGTAAAAGGGCGGTTACATTGGTCAAGTTTATTGAATTCGAGTTCACTTGACATTTACGTAAAATGAATGAATTTTTCAAACTTTCAGTCAAGTCACTCACTCACTCACTCACTGACTGACTCACTCACTCACTCGCACAACTAAAAATCTACCTTACCAAAAACGTTCAAATTTGGTAGGTATGTTCAGTTGGCCCTTAGAGGCGCACTAAGAACGGATTTGGAAAAATTTCCAAAGATACGCCCAAAATCTGCATTTTTCCAGCGTTTTTTAGCGCTTCCTCAGCTTTATCGAGAACAAATGAACAGAAAATGTTCAAATTTAGTACAGAAGCTCAGCTAGGGTGTAATAAAGTTGTGTTAGAAGGAATTTGCAATAACGTCAAAGATACGCCCGAAATTAGCGTTTTTCCAGCGTTTTTTTTGCTTTTTCTCGGATTTATCGAGAACAAATGAACAGAAATTGTTCAAATTTAGTACAGAAGCTAAGCCATGGTGTAATAATGTTGTGTTAGAAGTAATTTTTGGAATAACGACAAAGATACGCCCAAAATTAGCGTTTTTTGCGTTTTCTCAGTTCTTTCATAAAGTAATAGACAGAAAATGTCCAAATCTTAGACAGAGGTTTAGGTAGGGTCTAAAAATGTTGTGATGTGGTGACTTCAATATTTCATCAAAGATACGCCCAAAATCAGCGTTTTTCTCAGCTTTTCTGCGTTTTCTCAGTACTTTGAATTTTCTGATGGAATGAAGCATGCTCAAATGAAAAATGCTGGCGAGCGAAGCGAGCCCGCTGATCTCATTTCTGGACGATCCAGTCCGGGGTACATGTACACAGTTTTTCAAGTTTTGATGTACTTTGAATGAACATTTAACCTAAAAATGATAAAATTGAGTAGAAACATTTGTCAGTCAATGTAGAATGAATTTGAACAACTAAATAAAAAGGTATGATGCAGAAGAAGTATGGAATTTGAGTTAGAAGATAATTTTGAGATTAATTATTAGATTCACCACTCCATGATTTTTGAAAACTTCTAAATACTTTTGAGGTTATGAAGACTTGAATTGTCGTTTTGAGAATCGTCACAGTTGTATCTCGCATGAATTTGTCGAGGAAATATATTTGTCCATGGTACAATGATAAATCATTATTGAACGAAAACTCAAAGTTGAAAACTGTGAATTTTACTTTGGATTCTCGATTGCTAATGATTTTTTATCGATTGTTGTAGCATTTGAACAGATAATAGAGTTTTCCTCTACCTACTGTCTAAAGTACTTACTTTACTCCCTGAAACCTAATACTAAAGTGTCACTTTAGCTCTCGGTAGTAAAAAACAGAAAAACTCCCTAGGGAGTAAAAGTGACTCCATTTAAATAACATGGGGAGCATCTCTATTTTGAAACTTACATTGTAATAGGTTAGAAGGTCTAAGCTCAGATGAGAAAGCATAATAGAGGTGTCTGTCATTGAGTCAACTGAATTCAATACCACAACCAGAAATTTGATTAACTCATGAAATATATGTTTGTATGATAATTATTATATTCTTAATATTAGTAGACGATAAAAATTTATACAATTTTTAAAATATTTTATTCTATTCAAAATACCAGCCAACAAATATTTTTGATCTGCAATTCAAATCTGAACCGCGTGATCTGGAGTCAGCCATTTTTGGTAGCTGCTCAGCTGATATAATTGTTACAACTTTTGCCAATAGATAGCGCAATCGGCAGTGCCAATCAGACGACCGGTTTTTAGGTTTTAGATTTAGGTTATGTTGTTAAAAATCATTGTCACCAATACGTAAGTTATTAGAATGATTTTATTTGCAGTTTCTAGAAAAAAATGTAGATGGAGGAAAAATGTTGTGTACATCACGAGCGAAAAATACTTTTTCTCCCTCAGGAAAATTGCTGCCCTCGGCTTCGCCTCGGGCTTCAAACTCCCTTCTTTTCCCACAGGGAGAAAAAGTCGTACTTTTCACTCTAGATATACAAATAACTATTTCTCATCAAATTCATGCTTAAATCTGTAAAAAATGGATAACAATGAATAAACATTTCAATTTAAAAACATACCACAACTCATTCAAAAAAAACATACCATAATAACTCGATTCCAACTGATGAAATGCATTATCTTATTAGTGACTAGCAGATATCACGTGCCCCGCAATGTTCCAATCAAAAAACTCGACAAACTAGAAACTTGACGTAATAGAATCTTGAAGAACCGAAAATAGGCCTTAACCATCCTCGGTAAATCAAGAATCTTCATAGAATCTTATAGAAATAAAAATATAAAAATACAAGTACCCTTTTCTAAAATTGTTCATTCACAATACTAAGTAAACAAATTGGAGAAAAGGGTATTTGAATTTTTATTTCTCATTTCTTTTCATTTCCTAGTTTCATTCCGGGTCTGATTCCAGTTACGGCACAAATTGAGATTTATGTTGAACAAAATTCAGATGTATTGGAGCTTGAAATATTGATGCATCCAATCAATAATGACTTCTAAATCTTCTAGTAATACGAAATTCCTCATAGCCAAAGAATGCTTCTTGTTTCAAATAGCAGAATCTTCATTATCATATTTTCAAATTATTCTGCGAAACTTCAAGTTAATCAGTTCAGTAGTTCAGACATGATGATGCGTTATTCATGAATTTTTTATCCCCTACAATCATCCTTTCCTTTATTGTATTTCAGTTAACTTTATTACTTCATCAGAAAGACTATGTGCCGGTTGCACAAAAGCCGGTTAGATTTCAATCGTGATTAATTCCACGAGGACCAATCAGGGAAGTCCTTTTGAAAAGACGACTTCCCTGATTTGTTCTTGTGAAATTAATCACGAATAAAATCTAACCGGCTTTTGTGCAACCGGCACATAGTCTTTCTGATGAAGTAATAAAGTTATCTGAAATACAATAAAGGAGAGGAAAATTGTGGGGGATAAGAAATTCATGAATAACGCATCATCACGTCTGAACTACTGAACTGATTAACTTGAAATTTCGCATAAAAGATTCTTAATTGACCGAGCGAAGTGAGGTCTAAGATTCAAGTCGACGGTTTGGCATTTCTCTTAATGTTTAAATGTTTATTATGTTTTTATGTTGCGCATTTACTGCGAAACGCGGTTATAGATTTTCATGGAATTTGACAGGTATGTTCCTTTTTTAATAGCGCGTCGACGTACATACAAGGTTTTTGGAAATTTTGCATCTCAAGTATAATATAAAAGGAAAAAGGAGCCTCTTCCATACGCCAATATTGGAGTAAAAATCAGACTATAGAATATTATTCATCTTAAATCAGCTGACAAGTGATTACACAGATGTGTGGAGAAGCCAGTCTATTGTTGTATTTCCATAAGGTCCATAGTTTCAATCAGGTACTTGTGGATGAGAATACTGCGTGAGTTCTACTGTTCACAGAACTACTAGTTTAGTGAGTATGGTTAAAGGCCTATTTTCGGTTCTTCAAGATGTTAATTCAACAGGGTTTTGTGCAACCGGGCTTATAGATTTCTATTATAATGCAGATTAAGCAGTATTATAACTCTAGTAGTGTTATTTACTGCTCGACATCTCGCCCAGAAATTGTGTCAAATGGAACAATGCAACGCCTCTCATGCCGAGAAAACAGATTAATCCAATCCAAGTCAACCTAATTGGGCGACCAGGCTATAAATGCCTTCATCAGCTAACCATTGAAATAACGAGCATAGAGGCTTGAAAAAATTAAAGCCAGACGCGAGAATTATTATCACACTACTTAGCAATTCATACGTTCAAAAATAAATTAGCGTAACACTTATGACCGAGGTGGCTATTCTTAGCCGGCCAGTGCTAGACTCACGTTAGTTTATGGGCTATTCTTGTAGAGAGCCTTGGGGGTCAAAGTGAACGGGAGAAAGAGTGAGAGAACGCGGAACGCGTGGTCGAGAGAGATAGAAAATTGGACAATCAGGTATTTATTGAGTGAGATAGAAATGAGACAACCAGGTATTGAGCGAGAGAGATGGAGAATGAGATAATCAGCTATTGACTGAGTGAGATAGAGAATGAAACAATCAGGTATTTGAGTAAATTCGTATTGCTTTTTGTTGGTGAGGAGTCCCTTGCGGGATGGTCCCACCGCCTGAATATATAATTTAAGCCGTCAATGGGCCTTACAACTGTCATACTTAAGCCGGGACCGACAATTTAACGTGCCCATCCGATAACACGGGAGTGTTAAACTGGTTAAATATGGTTAAAAAACTTTTGGTATTGAGAGGGTTTGAACCCGGGATCTCTATTCTACACCACGGTATTGACCGTGTGAAACAGAAGTGAGACAACCAGTTACTGATTGATTGAGTACTTTATTTATGTAGATTACAATATTTACTGGCTTATACACTCATACAATAGCTTACAATACAGCAAAGCTTTAGATGGATTTACATAAAATAAAGTACGAAAATAATTATTGAACTGTACAATGATACAATTTTGAATAAATATACAAGATAATATTGTAATGCATCTACATAAATTGGCGGAGCTTTGAACTGACAGAGAGAGATAGAGAATAAGATAATTACTTATTGACTGAGAAAGTCAGAAAAGAAGACAATCAGGTATTGACTGAGTAAGACAGAAAATAAGACAATCAGGTATTGACTGAGTAAGACAGAGAATATTACATTCAGTTATTGACCGAGAGAGACATAAAATATTACAATCAGGTATTGACTGAGTGAGACAGAAAAGAAGACAATCAGGTATTGACTGAGTAAGACAGAGAATATTACATTCAGTTATTGACCTAGAGAAACATAAAATATCACAATCAGTTATCGACTGAGTGAGATAGAGGATAAGATAATGAGTTACCGACTGAGAGAGACAGAAAAGAAGACAATCAGGTACTGACTGAGAGAGACAGAAAATAAAACAATAAGTTACTGAGTGAGACAATAAGACAATCAGGTATTGACTGAGTAAGACAGAAAATCAGACAATCAGGTATTGATCGAGAGAAACAAAAAATAAGTCATTCAGAATCAAAATTTTGGAATAACAAAATTGTATTCCAAAGTATCGTTCATTCAAATCTTCATCATGTACTAGCAGGTAACCCGTGCTTCACAAGGGTCCATTTAGAAACTTGACAAACTGAAAACTTCACTTACTGAAATCTTAAGGAATTCAAAAAAGGCCAATAATCATCCACGGCGAATTTAGAATCCATAGGCAAAATTTCAAGTTAGTTAGTTGAGTAGTGCTAGACGTGATGATGCGTAAAACATAATTTTCCTATCCAGTACTTGTATAAACCAATTCTTCCTTTTATTATAGACTAGCAAGTCACCTGTTTTCCGCAAGGATCTATTTTAAAACTGGACAAACTGAAAACTTGACGTAGATCTTGTAGAAATGAAAATAGGCCTACAACCATCCTCTGTAAATTTAGAATCTATGAGCGAAATTTCAAGTAAATCAGTCCAGTAGTTCAGACGTTATGATGCGTCATTCGTGGATGTCCTATCCAGAACGTGTATGAAATTATTCTTTCCTTTATTATATACTAGCAGTCAGGCTCGCTCCGCTCGCCATATCCGTCTAGCCAGGGGGCTCTGCCTCCTGGACCCCCGACTGGATCGTCCAGGAATGAGATCAGCGGACTCGCTTCGCTCGCCTGCATTTTTCATTAATTTGAGCATGCTTCATTCCATCAGAAAAGCAAAGTACTGAGAAAACGCAGAAAAGCTGAGAAAAACGTTGATTTTGGTCGTATCATTGATGAAATATTAAGGTCATCTTATCACAACATTTTTAGACCCTACCTAAACCTCTGTCTGAAATTTTGACATTTTCTGTCTATTACTACTTGATGAAAGAACTGAGAAAAGGAAAAAAACGCTATTTTTGGGCGTATCTTTGACGTTATTGCAAATTCCTTCTAACACAACATTACAACACCCTAGCTGAGCTTCTGTACTAAATTTGAACATTTTCTGTTCATTTGTTCTCGATAAAGCGCTAGAAAACGCTGGAAAAATGCAGATTTTGGGCTTATCTTTGGAAATTTCTCCAAATCCGTTCCTAGTGCGCCTCCAAAGGGCCAACTGAACGTACCTACCCAATTTGAACGTTTTTGGTCCGGTAGATTTTTAGTTCTGCGAGTGAGTGAGTGAGTAGGTCAGTCAGTGAGTGAGTGAGTGCCATTTCGCTCTTTTATATATAGAAGGAGAGAGAGATGAGAAGTTTTCAAATTAGGATTCGAATCGGATTAAAATAGAGATAACGTTTTCTATTACGAGAGAACGTTAAAGATAACTTTCCTATCCAGTACCTGTATAAGACAGTTTTTTCCTCTATTAGTCTATATATTTAGACGTTTTTAAATGAGGATTTGAATCTAATAGAAAAATATATTATAAATATTATCAAATATTTCCATTAACAAGTGTGTGTGAGATTCTTAGAATATTCTTTGTGAGAGTTCAATAAATTGCAGATATTTCAGAAAGAAAAAATGAGAGAAGTATTTAAACATTTTTGGAAGAAGTGAATGTGCTGAGGAATAAAACTTTGAGCAAAAATAGACTCCACGTGGACCGCCTGATAGTAAACCAACCGAGAGTAATTTTACAGAATAAGTTATCCATGTTATTATAGACTTCCGCTACCGGAGTCCACGAAATAGTTATGAGAAAAAACATTTCTTTTCTATTCAGCTCTTAATTCTACAAACCACATGGCGAAAGTATGTATGTAGGCTAGTAATAAACATCTTACAAGATTGGTACGCGATTTATTTGAATCACTTCCCCGATAAATACATTCTTTTCTCTCTATCTCTCTCACTTTCTCCGATCCTGACTTTAAAAAAACATCTTTTGGAACAAATGACTGAAACTGTCCGGCCCTAGAACGATCACATGACAACCATCCCTCACCCATCCCACCAATACAAAACTATATTCCTGTTATAGAATAAATTATAAATATATATATATATATTATATATATATATATATATATATATATATTATATATATATATATAAAGTCATGTTATTTTAATTATCCACTGCATACTGCCGTATATTACTGAAAGTTGATTACCCTGATCTACTTTCAGCCTACTCCATTTTATTAATCAATGATTTGATCTTATCACCTATATATTAAATATTCATATTAATTAAAACTTTTACAATATTCCCATTTATAAATAAACCCTTAGTTTAATTGATGAAATTAACGTTCTGGTAGAGAGTTAGTGGGGAGGATATTTTTAATATTCTTTCCGAAGAATGGACATTGATATGTCCAAAGCTCTGCCAATTCATGTAGATGCATAACCCATATTATCTTTAGTTATTACAAATTGCTTTTTTCGTATCATATACAGTTCAATAATTATTTTCTTAGTCTATATTATGTAAATTCATCTATAATTTTGCTGTATTGTATGCTATTTTATATAAGTTTATAAGTCAGTATATATTGTAATCTACATAAATAAAGTACTCAATCAATCAATCAATCAATCAATCAATCTCTTTCTCTTCCTTCTCTCTTCTCTCTTCTCTCTTCTCTCTTCTCTCTTCTCTCTTCTCTCTTTTTGAGAGAATAATATCACATAAGTTGAATTATATACAAATGCTAGAGATCTAGAAACAAAGATGACTTCATTGTTCATTGATTCATACAATAAGTACATCATCAAAATGATGGGAGAAAAAAAATAAGGTAACCTTGTGCTATTCCTCTCCCAAATTTAGATAAGGTTACACATAGTCCGAAATAGGTTTAGTCTTGTAGTTGATCACTTCACAAAATTTTTAGTCCTTAATTATTTGAAAATTTATTTTCAAATTTAGATGCTTCAAAACTGAACATAGAAGAAATATTTCACATTATTATCACCGAAAAAGGAAATATTCACATATTGAAGAAATGATTTTGCAGGACCAAAAACAAACTTTATATCAGACAAAGCCATAGAATGAGAATAAAAAATGAAAACATGAAACGTATCATTTTATCTATGATAAAAAATAATTGAGAATATTTTCAGCAAAGAGTGAAATTTCTCGTATACAAATATATAAAATTGATGCGGATAATATTTTTGGATGATTTGAAGAAGAATCTTCAGATTTTTATAAACTGATTGGGTTTTTGAAGCACGTATTCTCAAGTTCTATCAGCCATGAGTAATATTATAATTATATTAAATTTGGAAGGAATTAATGGAGGGAAGTAGTTTAGCTTTTAACGGTGAAGAGCGGAAATAGTAGAGAGAGAGAGAGAGAGAGTGAGAGAGAGAAAGAGAGAGAGAAAGAGAGAGATTGATTGAGTACTCTATTTATGTAGATTACAATATAATACTGGCCTATAGACTTAAATAAAATAGCTAACAATACAGCAAAATTATAGATGAATTTACATAATATAGATAATATTACCTTATAACAACAACTTTAAAAAAATCAATAGCGAAACACATAGAACAAGATATAATGTACATAAATTTGAATGCTATGTTTCAAAACTCACTTTAATTCGAGAACAACTGATTTATATTGCACCAAGAATAATAAATAGTATCCCAAACGATCTCATAAATCAACAAATAATAACGAAGTATATTACATTGAAAATAAAAAACTGGATAATTCAAGAATATTACTTTGATATCAAAATAATATAGCTTCCATTTTGAAGGTCTCTTGCAAAATATTTTTTTTTTACAAATTGTTTAAGGATGTGTATGATTAGAATTACATATGTTTAGAAATCCTCGAGTGCAGCATTTATTTTATTCATTTTTTCCTCTCTTAGTATTGGGGCGCTACTCCTACTGGCGGACAAGTTCTCACTTTTGCCAGTAGATTTCCACCAAGCTTATGCTATTTGAAGTGTTGAATGATAATCCTCAATCCATTTAGTTTGATTGTGTATTATTATAGCTATTACTGGTTGGGGATAGAAGTATTAATGCTATCATGTTTTAATTATCCTTTTTCTAGTAAGGAATGTTTTTTATTTGAATTGATTGTGGTGAATTTCATTTGTGTGTTTATAATTACATGTTTG
>NW_024091572.1:0-5000 GCF_014356525.2 Nilaparvata lugens
CACTTTATCTATCTTGTGCTCTTGTGCTCTCTCTCTTTTCCCTTTTCCCCATTGCTATCCTTCTCTCTCTCTCTCACACACCAACGTCTTACTCTCTTCTTTGTTATCTTTCAAGCTCTCTTACAGTCATTCCTCAAAAATACATCTTACTTTTTTCACAAGCCTTTTTTTGCTCTTTTCAAATACACATTGTCTATCATTGTGCTCTCTCTTTCTCTCTTCCCCTATCTCTATCTAGCACAAAAATCAATCGATCAATCTCTCTTGTAGTAGGGTTTCACTCTTGTACTGCATATTTCTCATTTTTCAAAAAATTTCATTCATCTATATATGTGTTATTGATATGAGAACATCAACAATCATATACAATTATGATTGCAAGCATTGAATTATGAATTCTGAATAATGAACATTAACAATCATGACTGCAAGAAACCAACAGGAGTGTAGTCCAAAAATCTTCTCTCAAACTTTGATTGAGTTTTATCTAAATCAAGTTTTATTCTAAATAAAAATCTTAATCTAAATTTAGTTTAATTATCACAATTCACTCCACACAATGAATTCAATGAATCATTTGAACGTTTTAAAATTAAAGAACTAACGTTGGTACAATACATAGGGTTGGTTTCCGAGCTCGGGATTTAGCTAAGTTCTAGACTTTAAACAGCTGGAGTCAGAAAATTGGCTTTCCGAAACGGGGCGTAGTCGCAGTCATTGTCATAGTCAGGTTCGAATTAAATTTCAAAAAACTAGAAAATTAAACACAAAATGAAATAAAGAGAAAATGGTGTAAAGTTTTGGCTATTTTGAATTATTTAGAAATGTTCGTCAAGGAAAAATGTTTCCAGTTATAGAAATGAGAAAATAAAAACTGCGACTACTGTTATAAAAAATGCGACTACACCCCGTTTTGGAAAGCTAATTTTCTGACTCCAGCCCTCAATCTTATAATACGGTCCAAATTGCGTATCATCAATCATCAATAGCCAATAATCAATAATCATCAATAATTTATTTTCTCCCTCTCCCTCTCTCCGTCTCTTTCTCACTCTCTCTCTACAACTATTTCATCCACCCTCTCTCTCACTACCACACTCACAGGATGTAGCAGTTAAAGTCTTAGCTTCAGCCAGGGTTTAACGGCGTGTTGTCCCTACAAAGGCAGGGTTTGCACCCCTTAAGCCCTTTGGACAGGGTGGTAGCCTGTACCTTTGTGACTAGCCAATCGAGGAAACCTTTGTGGTGGTTCTCTAGGGGGGATTTGAAGGTGGGGGGAAGGACTCACGGCAACAATTGTTGGAGATCAACTAGTCAACATCTAAGACCTCCTCTCTCTCTCTAACTCTGTCTCTCTCTCTCCAAGGTAACCATAGTTTGCTTGCTACAAATTCTGTGTGATGTCATTGTTGCTATCATTATCATTATCATAATCATCATGCATTATTATTATTATCATAATGATTATCATCAACATAATACCATAGAGAAACAATAGCGTAAGTAGATATCCCATGGTATAGGGTGTTTATGTCGCAACTGTTAGTCTACTGTTATCTCAAGTCGATTTTTACTGTTTTGTTGCGGTAAGAGTGTATGAACGGCACAATTTGAGAGACTACCAGCGTCATAAAGCTTCACAGGAAAGAACTACGTGGACTATCAGCTTGAGATAACAGTAAAAGTTGCGACATAAACGCCTTATACCATGGGATATCTACTTATGCTATTGTTTCTCTATGATAATACGTAGCACATCGTATCATAGAGATGAGCAACATCTTCATTAATTCATGATTACTATTCTCAAATATTAAAATATTTCAACACCAATCTACACAATAATAAAGGAAAGATCTGGCTTATACATGTAGGGGATAGGAAACTCACGAGTGACCCATCATCACGTCTCAACTACTCAATTGATTAACTTGAAATTTCGCGTATAGATGCTCAATTTACCGAGGATGGTTATAGGCCTATTTTTAATCCTTCAAGATTTCAGAAGATCAAGTATTCAGTTGGTCAAGTTATCAATCAGACCCTTGCAGAGCACGGTTACCTGCTAGTGTGAAATAAGTTTAACGGCCAGTTACTCAAGAACAAATCAAATTTGACCGCTGTAAAGTGAGATCATCTATAGATGTCGCATTTCATAGCTGATGGTATGATTATTATATATGTATCTTACTGTTTCTGTACAAAAATAATACAGATATAACAAGCATGGTATCTCAGCTTAATAAAAGTAAGTAAGGCTCGGTTGCACAAGTCCGGTTAAATTTTAACCGTGATTCATTTCATGAGAACCAATCAGAGAAGGGTTTTTTTTCAAAGACGAACGGCTTTCTCTGATTTGTTTCTCGTGGAATTAATCTCGGTTGAAATAAAACCGACACTAAAATTATTTATTCATATATGTTGCAATATATAGAGTATATTACAATATACTCTTTAACAATATGTTGAAGAGATAGAGAGAAGAGATTGATTGATTGAGTACTTTATTTATGTAGATTACAATATATACTGGCTTATACACTTATATACAATAGCTTACAATACAGCAAAATTATAGATGAATTTACATAATGTAGACTAAGAAAATGATTTTTGAACGGCATATAATATGAAAAAAACAATTTGTAATAACTGTAGATAATTATATTGTTATGCATCTACATAAATTGGCGGAGCTTTGGACATATCAATGTCCATTCTCTGGAAAGAATATTCGAAGTATCCTTACCACTAACTCTCTACCAAAGATAGATAGATAGATAGATAGATATATTTATTGATAATTGTTACTAGACTGTTGCCTATGGTAACATTTACAAAAATTGACAATAAAATTAAATCAAACTTAAGAATAAATAATAGTACTAAAAATAAAGAGAGAGAGAGAGAGAGAGAGAATTGAATTGAATAATTGCATTTGTAAAGAGCGGAATTAGGAGTCTAGGACCTCTCTGCCACACAACACTAAGAGAGAGAGAAAGAGTGATAGAGAAAAGTATTAAAAAAAGTATTTAAAAAAAGATGCTCGTCACTTGTCTTGACGCGTACAGTAAAATCTATTTTTAGCATTTTTCTTACGCCTCTTCAAAGAGCCTACATAAATCAGTCAAGCTCCATGCGCCACTTTATACAGTATACACAGCTGAAGAAGAGAAAGAAGGAGAAGACGAAGAAGAAGGAGAAGAATTGGGAGATAAAGTTGTAGTATGGGAGAGAGAACAAAAAATAGAATAAGTCTTTTTGTAAGAAAGAAACAGAGGTGTGATAGAGAAGTGGTAGAGAAGGTGGAGGTGAAGAAAAAGACGAAAAAGAAGAAGGAGAGGAAGAAGAAGGAGAGGGTGAAGAAGAAGAAGATGAAGGTGAAGAAAAAGAAGAAGAAGAAGAAGAAGAAGAAGAAGAAGGAGAAGGAGTGGTAGTTTCAAAGGGAGACCAAGAACTAGAATATTTGTAAGAGAGAAACAGAGGTGATAAAGAAAAGATTTGAGAAGGGAACAAAACAAAGAGGTGAAGAATAAGAAGATGATGATGAAGAAGAAGAAGAAGAAGAGAAAGAAGAAGACGAGAAGAAGGAGAAGGAGGAGTAAAAGAAGAAGAAGAAGAAATGGTAGAATGAGAGGGAGAAGAACAACTAGAATATTTGGATGAAAGAAACAGAGGTATAGAGAAAAGAGTTAAGAAGGGGACATAACAAGGAGGTGGAGAATGAGAAGACGATGATGAAAAAGAAGAAGAGAAAGAATAAGACGAACAAGAAGAGGAAGAAGGAGAAGAAGTAGTAGTTTAAAAGGGAGAAGAACAACTAGAATATTTGAATGAGAGAAACAGAGGTGATAAAGTAAAGAGTTGAGAAGGGAACATAACAAGGAGGAGGAGAATGAGAAGACGATGATGGAAAAGAAGAAGAGAAAGAATAAGACGAACAAGAAGAGGAAGAAGGAGAAGAAGTTGTAGTTTGAAAGGGAGAAGAACAACTGGAATATTTGAATGAGAGAAGCAGAGGTGATAAAGAAAAGAGTTAAGATGTAACATATCAAGGAGGTGGAGAATAAGAAGACGATGAGGAAAAAGAAGAAGAGGAAGAATAAGACGAACAAGAAGAGGAAGAAGGAGAAGAAGTTGTAGTTTGAAAGGGAGAAGAACAACTGGAATATTGAATGAGGAAGCAGAGGTGATAAAGAAAAGAGTTAAGATGTAACATATCAAGGAGGTGAGAATAAGAAGACGAGAGGAAAAAGAAGAAGAGGAAGAATAAGACGAACAAGAAGAGGAGAAGGAGAAGAAGTTGTAGTTGAAAGGAGAAGAACAACTGGAATATTTGAATGAGAGAAGCAGAGGTGATAAAGAAAAGAGTTAAGATGTAACATATCAAGGAGGTGGAGAATAAGAAGACGATGAGGAAAAAGAAGAAGAGGAAGAATAAGACGAACAAGAAGAGGAAGAAGTGGTAGTTTGAAAAGGAGAAGAACAGCTGGAATATTTGAATGAGAGAAACAGAGGTGATAAAGAAAAGAGTTGAGAAGGGAACATGACAAGGAGGTGGAGAATAAGAAGGCGATGAAAAAAAAAGAGAAGAAAGAATGAGACGAACAAGAAGGAAGAAAAGAAGGAGAAAAAGAATAAGAGGTGATAGTTTGAAAGGGAGAAGAACAATTGGAGTATTTGGATGAGAGAAACAGAGGTGATAAAGAAAAGAGTTTAGAAGGGAACATAACTATGAGGTGGACAATAAGAAGACGATGATGAAAAAGAAGAAGAGAAAGGGAAAGATAACAAGAAGGGGAAGAAGGAGAAAAAGAAGAAGAGGTGGTAGTTTGAAAGGGAGAACAGCAACTGGAATATTTGTAAGAGAGAAACAGAGGTGATAAAGAAAAGAGTTAAGAAAGGAACAATGCGTAAAAAGTGGAGAAAAAGAGGACGATGATGAAGAAGAAGAAGAAGAAGAAGAAGAAGAAGAAGAAGAAGAAAGGTAGTAATGTAAG
>NW_024091572.1:7500-21601 GCF_014356525.2 Nilaparvata lugens
CAGTTGGTGACAGGGCAATAAAGCTGGAGACACAAAATATCTGCTATCTTTTCACAGTGAATGATTTAATAGAATCAACAGTTGCCAACAGTTTGCAATTGAATAATCACATTTTCTCGAATTTCGAGCTTATTTTCAATATTAGGTGAAAATGTTACTGAACGTTAATTGAAGAGATTTTCATGCTCAATCTTTTCCACTGGAATTTTTTTGTTAAAACTGTGTCTGAAGCCTGATAATTGGAAATCAAAAATTGAACTTTGCATAGATGGGGCGAAGCTCCAGAAATTTTTACAGATATGGGACTTGTGACAGTTGATAGAGCTTATCAATGTCTATTTTAGGTATGAATTTGATCAAAATCGTTGGAGCTGTTTTCGAGAAGATCACAATACTTTCCTTACCTATGGTAATAGGGCAAGGAAAGTAAAAAGGAGAAGAGAATGAGAGAGAAAAGGGAGGAGAGGAAGAAAGAGGAAGACTGGAGGAAGGGAGAAGAGAAGAAAGAGAAACAAAATAAGAATGAGAATAGAAGAATATTCTAGATTGTAGAAAGGGATGAAATCAATATCAATTTGAAGGAAAAGAATGAAAAGGAGAAGAAAAAAGTGAGACTGAAGAGTTGGAGGATGAGAAAGGAAAGGAGAAGAAAAGAAATAGAAATAAATAGGTGAAGAAAAGAAATAGAAATAAAAGAAGGAAGGTGAAGAAGAATAAGAAGAGAAGAAGAAAAGAGAAGAAGAAGAAGAAAAAGAAGAGAAGAAGAAGAAGAAGAAGAAGAAGAAGAAGAAGAAGAGAAGAAGAAGAAGAAAAGAAGAGAAGATAAGAAGAAGAAGAAGAGAAGAAGAAGAAGAAGAAGAAGAAGAAGAAGAAGAAGAAGAAGAAGAAGAAGAAGAAGAAGAAGAAGAAGAAGAAGAAGAAGAAGAAGAAGAGAAGAAGAAGAAGAAGAAGAAGAAGAAGAAGAAGAAGAAAAGAAGAAGAAGAAGAAGAGAAGAAGAAGAGAAGAAGAAGAAGAAGAAGAAGAAGAGAAAGAAGGAGAAGAGAAAGAAAAAGAAGCGGATGAAGACGGAGAGACAAAGAAGAGATGAGGAGAAGTATGTGAGATTGCCAAAGAGGGACGATACCACAATCAATTTATTACTATCTTTGTTGAAAATAATGTGTTCTTCCCGCCAATAAGTCATCCGTTTCTCAAATAAATTGTCATAGATTTATTATAGCTCTAACAGGATAAAGCTCGTAAATTAACACTCCAAACACCAACAAATTAATCACTTTTCTGGGTGCCAGAACTATTATTTATTTGATTGTGATTCTATATTACCCAATATTTATAATATCAAATATTTTGAGGTGAAATCAGTTTCATGGCTGACTGATCAATATAAAGTTCTGAGTGACAATTCAACTATAGTGAAGTCGTTATTGACCGAGCGAAGTGAGGTCTAAGATTCAAGTCGACGGTTTGTCGTTTCTCTTAATGTTTAAATGTTTATATGTTTTCGCCCCACTTGGATGTAATGAGCTGGTTTTCGTGCGTCATATGGAGGCCGAAAATGATTGTTTTCTGACCAGGCCGGTAAAAGTTTTACGGCCCTAGGGCTGTAAAATAACCTTGAAGTCAGCTGATTCTGATTTGATGTGAACGTGTTTACAAATGGTTATGAAACGGAATCAGTTTATGCTTCTAGAATTGAATAAGTATTCAGCAATAAGATACTATAATTTTAGTTGGATGAATAAATACAGATAAGATATATATTATAAACTATTCAAATTCGATTTCAGAGTAGGATAGAACTTCTAACCTAAAGTTCCGAAGTCAACGACAACAAGCATTGTTGACGTTGACATTCAGATGGCCAAATTTCAAGTGTGCTAAAACAGCTGACCAAAAACTTTTCATTATTTTCATTATTCAAGAATCAAAACATTATAATAATATCATCTTTTGTCATTTGGAAGAATAAAAAGTATAAACTCAACCTCTTACATAATTGACATACTCTTTTAGGTTATTTAGACATCAGAATAAAAAATAAAATATTGGACAATTCCTGATTTCAGATTACCTCAGATTTGCTAGAGCTATCACCTTCCTGTTTTGCTTCGGAAGTGCCTAATAAACAATATTCTCATATTTATATTGTTTATTTTTCTGTATGGCGAAAACAACGTTCTCACCATGGGCAAAAATGTTTTCCGGCTCTCAATCTTTTCTAGTCCTCGGCCTACGGCCTCGGACTTGAAACCCGATTTCGAGCCGGAAAAGTCTCATTTTCGGCCCTAGGTGCGAAATATACTATTATATGTTGCGCATTTACGGCGAAACGCGATAAAAGTTTTTCATAAAATTTGACATGTATGTTCCTTTTTGAATTGCGCGTCGACGTATATACAAGGTTTTTGGAAATTTTGCATTTCAAGGATAATATAAAAGGAAAAAGGAGCCTCCTTCATACGCCAATATTACCGTAAAAATCAGACTATAGAATTATTCATCATAAATCAGCTGTCTAGTGGACTATAATACTACCCGTTCAAAAACATCGAAGATCTTGAAAATGTGTCTTTCAATCAACGTTAGTAGACAGTTGACTATAATACTACCCGTTCAAAAACATCGACATCTTGAAAATGTATCTTTCCATCAACGTTGTAGACAGTTGCAGCCAGACCTGATAACAGCGCTCACACTCACATTCCGGGACGACACGTCACGGTACGATATAGGACAGAAAGCTCTATGTTTATAGGATTTTTTCTAGACATTTTTAATTGATAAATTATTTATTAATTTTTGAGAAAACATAACAACATGTCAATGTAACTTACTGAGCGCGAGGTCTACTGTTCACAGAACTACTAGTAATAGCTGTGGAGAAAGATAAGAGAACAGCGATGCCGATTCTAGACCTTGCCACATCCTTCTATAGTGGATAGCTGATACCAGTATATCTGAAGCAATAATAAGTGTTCATTCTTGTTTAAAATAATCAAATCCGACAAGGACCTATATTTGACAATGGTTCAATGATAAATTTTGTTTATTGAAATTGAATATTCTGTAAATTAATTATATTCATTCAATTTTAAAGAACGATATGGCAAGTATGTAGTGCTAGAGAAGGATAGCGCTATCTGCTTTGTCGAATGATAGACAAGGATAGCAACATTCTTTCTTTATTCAAAAAAAATTCTTTCTTTATTCAAAAAAAAAATAATTATACAATCAAATGCATTCCAAAAATCAAATACAATATTGTTTCCTAATTTCTAATATGTGTTCCCTATAGGCTACCCTGTGTGGGGACACTTGAATATATATAATAAATATTTATATACAAATTTAATATTATATCATGAAGAACATAATATTGAATATGGTATTATATTGAAATAAATCAATATGTCAATATTTATAATCATTCTTGCACACATTCATACGCACACACATTCACATATGCGCACACATTCATACGCACACACATTCACACATGCGCACAAACCCACACACACACACACAAACACACACACACACACACACACACACACACACACACACACACACACACACACACACACACACACTTACACAAAACTTAAAACTATGTACGGTGTTGCTGTTTTTTTTCATATTTAGTTCAATTTTATTCATAGTTAACGTTTCGTTTTTTTTCAAAGTGCTGATGTAATTAGACCATAAATGAATGCGTTTTGAAGAAAGACAGTGATTGAAATTTGATACTGTCTTACTGTTTACGCATACCGGACGGGATTGTGAGTTCAATGATCTTTGATTGTTGCAGTGTTCATGTCGTGTAATGTGTAAATTATACTAAATTTAGACCTATATTAATTTAGTAAAAAAATCATTCGGTTGTCTAGTTGTAAAATGAATTTCTTGATTTCTTTTCTAAATAACTGACGTGACGTTATTTTCCTTGTTGTTACTGGAAGTGAATTAAATTTTTATAGCTATGTATTTGAAGTGTCGTCTGGAATGTTCTAATCTTGGTTTTGGGAGGTTAATGTCCTGTGAATTCCTGAGGTTTATTCTTCTCTCATCTGTTGAATATCGAAATTATTTTCAGCTAAATCCAGCAATGCTTTGAATAGAAAAGAATGTCTCACTGATAATATTGATAGTTCTCTGAAGAGCATCATTGAACTATATTGTTTAGGTTTATTACAAATTATTTTTAATATATGTTTCTGACCAGTAATCACAGGTTTAATATGAACATTGTATGCACTCCCATAGCATATTATTCCATAATTTATTCTAGAACCAATAATTGCATGGTATAATTGTAACAATACTTCTTTTGGACATAACTGTCTGAGGTAATAGAACTTCCTTATGTATACAAATAACTCATTTTTTATCTTCTGTACATGATCTGACCAAGTGCCTACTATCCAATATGAGGCCCAGATATTTAACTGTACGTGCTTGTTTTATAGTTTCACAGTTACACAATAAATTATTCACTGTTGCGCACAATCTAATTTATGGAAGTAAATACTAGTTAACTCCTGATCCGTGTTTTGAAGATTAATTGTATTATATTAGATTTGTCTGTGTTGATAGTTAATTTATTTTCGCAAAACCACCACCTAAGGTGCTTAAGATCCATTTCTAATTTATTTTTAAGTTCTTGATTTGTTTTGGCCGAATAAAATATAACTGTATCGTCTGCAAAAGATGTAATCTTTCCCTGTAAGTCACCATCCGTCAAATCGTTAATAAAGACCAGGAATAAAGTACTTGATAACACTGATCCTTGAGGAATACCTATGGTAATGTCCCCGGGTTCACTCACGTATCGTTAATTCTGACCCTTTGACTCCTATTAGATAGGTAGCATCTTAACCAATCATTGGCATTCCTCTTACTCCTGATAAATCAAGTTTTTTAGAAGCATGTTTTATCAATTGCATCATATGCTTTAGATATATCAAGAAACAGAGCTGCACACTTATTATTAACACTAAAACTGTCATTTTATTTTTGAAATGAGATTTTAAATTGCCGCTTCTGTACTTCTTCCTTCACGGAAACCATATTGGTTATCACTAAAAAGTTATTATTTTTATAAAAGTTTTCAAGTCTAATCTTGAATATTTTTTCTAAAATCTTGGAAAAAACCGGTAAAAGTGAAATTGGGCGGAACTGATCTATGTTTTTACAATTTGGCTTTTTAGGAATAGGTATAACTACGCTGTGTTTGAACATGCTTGGGAATTTTCCTTTGGCAATACTTAGGTTAATTAGATCGGTTAATTTGTTCAAATAATTCATGTAAGTTTTTTTAATCATGCTTGTGCTTATCCCATCTACACCTGGCGAAGATTTTTTTTCAATTTCTTATTGTACTTGCTACTTCCTCCGGATTTGTAGGGTGGAGAAAAATTGAATTTGTTGGAGAATTGTATGGAAACCTTATTTTTGATATTCTAGCAGACTCTTCCCTAGTTTGCAATGTGGTTTGTTCTAATTCATCATTCATTTTATTCACAACATTTAGAAAATAAGAATTAACGAAGAAATTTTATTACTATCATGTATGCTATTTCCCTGCTCATCAACAATCAGTTTTAGTGGTTCTTTATTTTTTTTCAATCCTATTAACGCGTCAATTGTTTTCCACGTCTTTCTAATGTTTCCCTGGCTTTCTCTAAACAGTTTTGAATAATAATATTGTTTTCTTTCTCTCAGTTCATTACGTAAGTTATTTTTGAATGTATTGTATATTTGTTTTAAGTCGTCATTATTAGGTTGTTTGATAACATTCTTGTATAACTCATTTCTTAAGTTTATTTGCTTGATCAGATAACTATTATCCATGGCGACCTATATTTCTGTGTCAAGTTATTTTCTAAAAGAATTTTCTTGTGAATCTTTGATAGCGTTTTTTAAAATGTCAATGAAATTTTCCCATCCCTCATCAACTGATACTGCTGGTATTCTCTATCCCAATCAATCGATGATAAAATATTATTCAACTTCCGGTAATTGATTAGGCATATTTTTTATAATTGTATCTGCTTCTTCGTTGGATCTCTTCAATCCTTCAACTTTAAGTATGATTGTACTGTGATCAGTTATATCTAAATGTATATTTCTGGAATTAGATTAATTTTATTCAGTTTTGTTCTATTTTTGCCGGATTTTAAGTAAAGATGATCTATTAAAGAGTTGGAAAATCGGGACCTATGAGTGTAATCAGTATTGAGTGATTCAAATCCAAAACTATTCATCAAATTTTGTAATCGTCAATAATTCTGGTGTTCTGAAAAAGATCTATATTTATATCTCCCGTGAAAAAGAAAGGGACCTCATTGTTTTCGTTAATATTAAATATTTCTTCTAAGTACAAGGTTAATTCGTTAAGAAATATTTTGGGTGAGTTTGATTGCAACCTGTAAGCAGCCAACAACTGAAATTCAAAATTATTATATGAACAAGATATATGTACACAGTCCGCTGAAATAAAAACTATTGTCTTTGTTTTGAACGTTATCTCACTGCTTATATAAACCAAAGTTCCTCCTGCTCTGTAGTTATGATTGAAATTACCATGTACGGAATAGCCCTCTATATGATATAAGTCTATTTCATTCTCTAGTATCCATATTTCTGTCAAGACTATTATTAGCGGGTTGTTTTCTAATTTCCTCTTTGCACTAAGAATAAATCGAAATTACTTCGCAGACTGCGTATATTTGATGAATAATTAGTGTTTCTCTGCTACTTATCTCTGATGACATTTTTATTTACGGTACTGACACTGTTATTTTCTTGGTTACCTGGCTGCTTAGATGCACTTATCACGCTCAACTTTTTCACTTCTTCACTGTTCTTGAGTTCAATAACTGGTGTTCCGTCTTCTTTCCTAGCTAGAATCTTCCCTTCCTTGATCCAAATTTTGAAAGAATTTTTGAATTTGAATTTGAAATTTATGTGGAGTTACAATGTGTAGTAAAATAATATCGAGTGACCTGGCTGGCTCAGGTCTGCTGTCAGAGTTTTCAGGTCGCAACTGATCAATTTCAAGGCCTCTGACATGACCTAACGACTGCTTTTCAGGCAGCCGGGACCGACGACTTAACGTGTCCATCCGAAATACGATAAGGGAAACCAATGATAAGGGAGCCAGACTTCGGAATGATGAATGGAACATCAATGATTGAACAGAACAGAATGATTAACATCAATGTTAATCAAATACTGCCATTATAACGTGGACCTCAGTATAGTTCAATTCCATATTTGAAATAATACTGATGTCCACGTTATAATGGCAGTGTTTCATTAGCAATGGTATTGCTATCCTTGTCTATCATCCAACATAGCGGATAGCGTTATCTCTTTCTCGCTTTACTCTGTTACCAGAGTCTTACAACAATGTAGAATTAATAACTAATTAACAAAATATTTCATATCAGTTATGAAAATTCATCATCAAATTATTGAAAATATAATTTCATGCTAAATAAAATATAATTGATCATTTCAAACGAGAATGAGCAGTTGATTTACATCAATAAACCTGTATCAGCTACCGTCTATTATAGAAGGCATTGACAAGACAGAGGATCGACAACGTTTCTCTTCTATCCTTTCTCCAGTTTTTCTCTATCCATTTTTGGTAGAGAGTTATTGGGGAGGATATTTTTAATATTCTTTCCGAAGAATGGACATTGATATGTCCAAAGCTCCGCCGTTTATGTAGATGCTTAACAAATAAATATCTATAGTTATTATATGACAATTACTTTTCATATCATATACAGTTCAATAATATTTTCTTAGTCTATATTATGTAAATTCATCTATAATTTGGCTGTATTGTAAGCTATTGTATATAAGTGTATAAGCCAGTATATTGTAATCTACATAAATAAAGTACTCAATCAATCAACAATCCACTGCCATTATAACGTGGACCTCACTATAGTCAACTCGAATGACGCTATTTCGAAACTCATCTGATAATGAATCAATTCATTAGTACATTCATCAATCGATTCATCAATTATTCACAATTCATCAGTTCATTCATCAATCGATTCATCAATCCACAATTAATCAGTTCATTCCTCAATCGATTCACTATAGACTGCATGCCCAATCAAATTTCGATTCTCTGCTACAATATTCTTTGATTAAGCACAATTTCAAGACATTTCAACATAATTTCAACTAAGACCTATGTCTGGCACGTCAGTTAACTACTAAGAAGTTTCAAGCCAGAAAAAAAATTGAACAGACATTGTTGGCAATTTTATCTCTAGATCGAGCCTCGATTTCGCACAAATTGTAGCCACGCCAAATTGCCACAAAATGAATACAACACAACACACTAACAAGCTGGACCCAAGCCACAAATTTCAGACTGAAAAAATCTTGAAAAAAATTTGCTAAAGTCAGGATTGAAAGCAACGTCTGTTTGGACTGAAAGAGGAATATTGTTGGGAGTCAAAGAGAAATCTCTTGTTCACATTTTGATAGAACATCTAACAAGTCTCAATGGTTTGGTTTTAATTTGAAATATGGTTATTTGGAGAATTGGCTGTAGTGGGGTCCACGTTATAATGGCAGGATTCGATTAGGATTGGTGTTGCTATCCTTGTCCATCATTCGACAAAGCAGATAGCGCTATCATTTTCTACCTTTGCTACTTAACCAGATCCTTATTAACACATTTAATTCCAATCATGAAGATGTATCATTGATCATTGAGCAATATATTTCCTTGTCCAAAAAAATATTATTATTGATAACTTTAAACAATAATGAACAGTTAATATAACATCAGATATACCGGTATCCACTATAGAAGGCAGTGGCAAGGCAGAGAGACGGCAACTCTGTTCTTATATTCTTTTCCACTGCCATTTTAACGTGGACCTCATAAGGAGTTGATCTATTCTAGAAACGGGATTTGTTAAGGTTTTTGAAGAACAAGTTACAATGCCTCCTTGAATTATATCTACTGCATATTTTGTTGAAAGGAGAGTTGAATCTCATATTTAGAAATAAAAAGGGAGAATTATAAACTGTATTTAATTGTGAAATGTCTTCCTCGGCTACATGTATGTCTTTCAAATTCAACCGTTGTCAACTGACGTCACTAACTCAATCAATGTCATAAGAACCTGTGAACAACTGCAGTAAGAATGCTCTCCCCCACCCTCTGTGGGCGTGACTTATCTCGACCAATCATAGCCTGCTTTCACCTTCCAGTCAACTACCAATAGTATGGCTCCTTCTCACTTGTATATTCTATGCGTTAAGTTTACTAGTAATTCATATTCGTGTAAAATCCGAAGCCCAAGTTTAGAGTTGAATCAATAAATGGATATTCAAATTGTGACTTCTTCAATTTGTTCAATTTTTCAATCATTATGATATATAATAATAAATAATAATAAATAAAATAAAATATGAACCAAATTATAACCATCACGAATTAATTTATATTAACTAGATATATATTAAATAGATACTAGAAATGACTCATTTAGAGAAACAAACAGTCTAGTGTTGGCAAATAGACATGTCAGCCGACAAAACAAAACGAAACTTCAAAAAGATTTTGGTGTGAAAAATCAGGTGTAACCAAACTTGCAGCCAAAAAGCGAGTGTCTGTCTCATCAAATCTTCTTCTTCTTCTTCTTCTTCTTCTTCTTCTTCCTCTCTTTCTTCTTGTTCTTATTCTCCTCCATCTCCTCATCATCTTCATCTTACTTCTACTTTTTCTCTCTCACTTTTTATCTCCACCAGATCTTCTACACATTTACAATTTCTTATCCTTCTCTTTTTTCACCCCAATACCAGTTCTTTTTCTCCTCAGCTCCTTCTCCTTCACTTTCTTCTCACCACTCTCCTCCCCATTCTCCATTGTCCTCCCCCGCCTCCCTCATCTCATACTTCTCTCTCACCTTTTATCTCCACCTTTGACCACATCTTCTACACATTTACAATTTCTTATCCTTCTCTTTTTTCACCCCAATACCAGTTCTTTTTCTCCTCAGCTCCTTCTCCTTCACTTTCTTCTCATCCACTCTCCTCCCCATTCTCCATTGTCCTCCCCCGCCTCCCTCATCTCATACTTTCTCTCTCACCTTTTATCTCCACCTTTGACCACATCTTCTACACATTTACAATTTCTTATCCTTCTCTTTTTCACCCCAATACCAGTTCTTTTTCTCCTCACTCCTTCTCCTTCACTTTCTTTCATCCACTCTCCTCCCCATTCTTCAGTGTCCTCCCCCGCCTCCCTCATCTCTCTCAACTCCTCATTCTATCTTCCTTCTTCATCACACTTTCAATGTTCCTCTCAAATTTCTATCGCCTTCTTCACCTCTTTTCAAATGTTCTGCTCCTTTAATGATCCAATGAATCATCTTAGGGCCATATGCTAACACTTCGTTTAACGCTAAACCACGTTTTATAGTAGATATTGTTGCATTTATCATAATGAGCCATATGAATAAAGTTGAGCATTTGCTCATACTTCTAAAATATGGAGCATTTGATCCATTTTCTATGAATAAACGTGAGCAAAACCTTTTGCTCATGCTCACAAAAAAAAAATAGTTTGAGCATTTGCTCAAAAGTAAAAGCTTTTGCTCAAAATTGTATGAATAAACTAGAGCATTTGCTCAACTTTTGAAGCAAATGCTTCAAAAAAGGTGAGTCTAGTCTAGAGCAGCTTATCACCTTTTGCTCATAGTAAAATGGCTCAACTAATTCGTATGAGGAAGAGGAAACTATACCAGATACTATCACAACCAATAGTGTAGAGCTAAAAAACTCTTTTTTAGATTCAACCATGATATATATCACCATGATTCCTCCGAAGAATAATACAAAAGCTACCTGTTATAAAGATAGCCATCACAAATAGGAAATAGGCATTTAAGAATATGAGATTGTAGACGATTAAAGAAGGCTATTGATATTAAAGAATATGCTGAAGATTATTATAGAGATGACATTTTTTCACGCTATTATTTCAAAATTCTAAACTCAACTAACCTAAAACTGTATTCATAAAACAGAAAACAGAGCAGACGACGCAAACACAAGCGGTGCCCCTGTTAGCATATTAGCGCTCCGTGAGCTATAAATACAAATTAAGGCTACAAAAGCGAATCAGCTGATGAAAAATCTTAAAATACGTGAGCATTTGCTCCAGAGTTCAGGAGCATAAGGTAAGAGTATAAGGCAAAGCTTATTCATATAAAAATGAGCAAATGCTTTTGCTTCTAACTTTTGCTCATGAGCAAAACCTTATGCTCAATGCTTTTGCTCATGAGCATTTGCTTTGGTTTTATTCATATGGGCCATTGTGTTTCATACGCGGTTTAAACAAACAGCAGATATTTCCCCGTTCAAACCGAGTATCTACATACGGGCTTCAATCATTCTATAGTGTAGTCCACGTTATAATATCAGTGGAGAAAGATAGAAGAACAACGTCGCCGAACCTCTCTCTTGCCAATGTATTCTATAGATGGTAGCTGATGGATTATGGATGATGATTATGATGTAGCAAGATGATTATGATAAATATGATAATGGTGATTACGATAATGATAATGCAAGAAGATAATAGTGATGATGATGTTGAAGCAACATACAATAAATTATACATTTTTGACCGAGCGAAGTGAGGTCTAAGATTCAAGTCGACGGTTTGGCAATTCTCATAATGTTTAAATGTTTGAATGTTTGAATGTTTTTATGTTGCGCATTTACGGCGAAACGCGGTAATAGATTTTCATGAAGTTTGACAGGCATGTTCCTTTTTTAATTGCGCGTCGACGTATATACAAAGTTTTTGGAAATTTTTCATTTCAAGGATAATATAAAAAAGGAGCCTCCTTCATACGCCAATATTGGAGTAAAAATCAGACTATAGAATTATTAATCATAAATCAGCTGACAAGTGATTACACAGATGTGTGGAGAAGCCAGTCTATTGCTGTATTTCCATAAGGTCTATAGTTTCAATCAGGTACTTGTGGATGAGAATACTGCGTGAGGTCTACTGTTCACAGAACTACTAGTTTATAACAGTAAAGCGGATATTTTTGAGAGTGGATGCGGCTTGAGGAGACAGACAATCGTAAAATGAAATCAGACCAAGTGACGTCCATTTTGCTGTGGATGAAAAAAGAGAGAAACAGTCTACACACTGCTTGACTGATAGTCACAGCTGCCAAAAGACAATATTTTGAGAAAAAAGGAGAGAGGATAGAATACGAAGAGAAAAAGAATATGAATGCTAGAAGAAAGAAGCAGGGGGAGAAGAAGAAGTAGTAGTAGTAGAAGTAGAAGAAGAAGAAGAAGAAGAAGAGAAGAAGGAAGAAGAAGAAGAAGAAGAAGAAGAAAAGAAGAAGAAGAAGAAGAGAAGAAGAGAAGAAGAAGAAGAAGAAGAAGAAGAAGAAGAAGAGAAGAAGAAGAAGAAGAAGAAGAAGAAGAAGAAGAAGAAGAAGAAGAAGAAGAAGAAGAATAAGATGCGGGGACAGTAAGGAGATGACAGGAGCAGAAAGGGAACATAGTAGAAGCTTGGATGACAGGAAATGAGCATGGAAAGATAAAAACAAATTGATTAATAAGCAAAAACTCCTCAAAAATACTCAAATTAATAGAAAACATACTACAATATTCACCACAAACCTCAAGCATTTGCTTTGTCGAATGATAGACAAGGATAGCAACACCAATGTTAATCAAATAGTGCCATTATAACGTGGACCTCACTATAGTTTCAAACCAATGAAACACAAAATTCGTCTCACAAAACATTTCAATAGCAGACTCCAGACAGACACCCAACCAACTGTGCAACCCATTTCAAAAACAGAATTGCTCAATTGTAAAATGCAACAAATCGATTTCAAAACGAAATTGCTCGATTGTAAAATTGAACGACTTCACATGTGAACGATTCCATATGCATCCATTCAGAACAAAATGCACTGGTGTACTCTGCTAAGTCTGTAATAGTGAAGTTCACTCTAAAACATGAGGGATTCTGTCAGTTTATAGTGAAAATCACCATATCTGCATTCATTCAGAACGAATTCTCTAGACTTCACTCAATATTCGAGGGTTATGCACCACCCAGCTTGCCATATGTATAGCTGAGTACAATGTGTATATATTTCCTAGATATGTACGCTTGTACGTATGAAAAACAAGGCTCAACATAGTCAAAATCAGTGGCAATGATAGGAAGGCATTGTTGTCGCATTTTATATTTATTCATATTGTTGCCCAGTACATACAGTTATACTGAACCTTACAATATTAGGATCCGACACGAACAATTTCGATCAAATGCAATTCAAGATGGCGGCTGAAATGGCGAAAATGTTGTCAAAAACAGGGTTTTCGCGATTTTCTCAAAAACGGCTCCAACGATTTCGATTAAATTTATACCAAAAATAGTAATTGATAAGCTCTATCAACTGCCACAAGTCTCATATCTGTAAAAATTTCAGGAGCTCCGCCCCATCCATGCAAAGTTTGATTTTAGACTCGAAATTATCAGGCTCCAGATAAAATTTAAACCATAAAAATCCAAGTGGAAAAGATTAAGCATGAAAATCTCTACAATTAATGTTCCTAACATTTTCACCAAATTGAAAATAACACGAAATTCGATAAAATGTGTATTATTTTCATTGCAAACTGTTGGCAACTATTGATTCTTTTAAATGATTCACTATGAAGAGATAGCAGAGCTCGTATGTCTCCAGCGTTATTGTCCTGTCACCAGCTGGCTCAGATCTTTGTTTATAAGTAGACTAGAGATGCGCGTGCACACTAGCGTTAGGTGATCAATTTTCATAACGGCAAGGAAAGTTGTGTGAGTGCGCCACACCAGATTTTTTCTCTTGAGCTAACCGTTTCAAATACATTTAGCTCTACACATGATCTATAAATCTAAATCCATCCACAAAATATCAATCTGTAAACCTGTTGCATATGCAAACCTGTAAACCTGTTAAGTAGCACATTTTATTCCAAAATCAGTTTCATTTAATATTTTTCAATTCTATACCATATATCTTGTGG
>NW_024091573.1:0-18350 GCF_014356525.2 Nilaparvata lugens
TACTACTTTCATCCATCTATTACTTCTCTTCTTTCTTCTATTTTCTTCCACCTTTCCCTGTGCTTCCATCTCCTCTCTCCTCTCTCTTTATAAATCACCTTCTCACTAACAAACTACTTTACTTGGTGATGCAAGACGACAAGGGGCTAAATGCATGTAAGATGAAGGGAGAATCTCCCACATGTGATGTAGAAGACGAGACTAGGTACATGTAAGATGAAGGAGACTTGGAGAATCTCCCACATGTGATGTAGGAGACAAGGGACTAAATACAGGTAAGACATAAGAGACTCGGGAGAATCTCCCACATCAGACTTGGGAGATGTAGACGGTTCCAGTCACATGTGAAGGTATTAGCATGATGACGTCACTGGCAAGGTAAGTGATGTCAAGACGCAGGTAAATGATCTGCGTGGAGACTAATCTGATTACTATGTTGCTCGGCAACTGATAGCCTCTAAAGGCAAATTGATATGGCGTGACAGCAACATGCAACATGGGGTATCCCAAGGAACCAACCTAACCCTGATACGAAATCAAGATACTTGTGCCTGGGGCCATCTCTCCACATGATAATTATTATTATCAATTTCACTCACTAAGCCTCAAGAGGGTCTCCTTTTTCTATTTCACTGAAATTTTCATTTAATACATATAATAACTAATACATTTTTTATATTATCATAATTATTCATGACTCATTATTCAAGACTAGCAGGTAACCCGTGCTCCGCAAGGGTCTAATATTAAGAACTTGACAAACTAAAAACTTGGCCTACTAAAACCTTGAAGAATTTGAAATGAGCCTATAACCATCCTCGGTAAATTGAAAATCGATATGCAAAATTTCAAAATAATAAGTTGAGTAGTTCAGACATAGAAGAGTCTAAAGTATTGAATTATTAGTATAATAAGTCTTTAATTATTAAATAAGTCTTGAATTATTAAATAAGTCATGAATTATGATGATAATATAAAAAGTGTATTATTTATTGTATGTATTAAATGAGAGTTTTAGTGAAATAGAAGAAGGAGACCCTCTTGATATAGTCATGAGACAGTCTTGACTCATTCTAGATTTGAATGCATAACTACTTTTCCTTCCCAAACTAATTAAAAATCAATGTCAATTTTTCTATCAGTTAAACTTATTAACATTTTGGATTTGTATTTAATAATTCATCAAGGGAAGAAGTTTAAAACGTTGATACTTCCGGAGACAAAGCGAGAGACATTGTCGATATTTTGTTTTCAGAAACAAATTTAGAACTTCCTAATGATTATGCAACAAAAATATCAACACTCTCTCACATTTTTCAACTACTAAATTACAATTATTTACTAATTAATCACTGAATTAATAACGTATTTCACAACAAAAATGTGTTCCAATTTGGAACACCTCATCGCAAGTATGATAAACCGAGGAAAGAACGTACATAGTATATTAAAAAAAAACATTTAGACAATTTTTACCATTAGTATTGAATGTTTTTATGTCTGAAATTTCTACATCACGGGATATCAATTTTTTTCCTCCACCTACTGTCTAAAGAGTCTACTTTACTCCCTGAAACATAATACCAAAGTGTCACTTTTTCGCTCTCGGTAGGAAAAAATAGAAAAGCTCCCTAGAGCATAAAAGTAGCTCCATTTAAATAACATGGGAAGCATCTCTATTTTAAAAGCTTACATTTGAAATAGGTTAAAAGGTCTAAGCTCAGATGAGGAAGCATATAGAGTAGTCATTAAACCAACAAAATTCAATACCTCAACCAGACATTCGATCAATATATGAAATGTATATGTTCATGCTAAAATTATTACAAACTTCATATCAGTATACTATAAAAATGTATAAATTTTTTTTATATTCCATGTTATTCAAAATACCAAGCAACGAATATTCCTCATTAACTAATCAAATTTGAAGCGGGAACTTAATCATAGTGTTGTAGTCGAGTCGGCGGCCATTGTTGTTACAACTTTTGCCGACAGATAGCGCTGTCGGCGGTAAACTGTGTGATTACAAGCCAGCTGTTTAATTTTTAAGTTATGTGTTGTAACACATTTTACTGGTCACGTAAGTTTTTAAAAATTATTCTATTTGCAGTTTTTATAAAAAATGTAGGTGGAGGAAAAATGATGTGTACATCACGAGTGAAAAATGTTTTTTCTCCCTCACGAAAATTGTTGCCCTCGGCTTCGCCTCGGGCCTCAAACTTTTCCCTCAGGGAGAAAAAACAGTACTTTCCACTCTAGATAATTATACAAATAACTATTTTAAATTTGTGTGTATGAATGTTGTTTTCATGAACTTCTAATAACTCACAAGATATATCTGTATTAGAATTTTTATTTTTTGGCATGAAATCTTAAACAAAAATTAGTGGCATCCCGACACATATTCATGAATAGGGCAACATTTTCTTGGATCAGAAAGTAATCAATCTATTGTGTTAATACTTTGTAAATAATTGTAGCTTTTATGGTTTTTGTAATCATGTCTATATTCCGAATAAGCTCCTCTGGTCGTGTTGTATCCTCAACCAGATAAATTATAATCATAATAATAATAATTATTATTATTTCATTGTATTATCCACTCTGATATACTAGAATTCTCTACTGTTTTGTTCACCTCATTTAAAACATCAAGATTAAAAACCGTGTAAGAAAATTAGAACGAAAATGTGATAAATAGCCACAAGGTATCCTACTCAAGAGGAAAGAAAATAGAATATCCATTTCTGTATAGAGAGATATACACTCAATATATATGATGTGTATGGAGAGAATACATCTATACTCTCTGCGCAGGAGTGAATGTAGGAAATTAATGATGAACACACATATTATCCTCTCTCTCTCTCACTCTCTCTCTCTCTCTCTCTTTCTCTTTCTCGAACATCATTCCAAGTCAAATAACATGAAACGCATATTTTATAACGAAGAATAATGAAGAATCTACGTGAGACATCATAATATTCTGAAGCACAATACATGGGGGAAAACCAGGTCGGTTTTCAACATATCCCCAGTTAATTACTGTCAAAGCTTTCTAGTTCACATTAATTTTCGACTTCTTCTACATCATCTTTCGTTTTCAAATTTTCACGGACTGTTTGAAAACTAATTTCCGGCAGTTAGCATATTTCTTTGCATTGCAAAAATCCACAAGGTGAGTGAGCGAGTAAGTGAGATAGAGAGATAGTGAGTGTGGAGTGAGCGAGTGAGTGAGAGAGTGAGTGAGAGAGCGTGTGAGTGAGAGAGCGTGTGAGTGAGTGAGAGAGTGAGTGAGCGTGTGAGTGAGTGATGGTGACTCGAATTACAATTACCTTTTCCAAAATGGAGGAATACTCATTTTCGGTTAATTCCTTTGAGAGAAGGATTTTCCACCTTTATGTAACAACTGGAGAAAAGGATTTGCT
Organism: Nilaparvata lugens; assembly: GCF_014356525.2. Lineage (NCBI taxonomy): Eukaryota > Metazoa > Arthropoda > Insecta > Hemiptera > Delphacidae > Nilaparvata > Nilaparvata lugens. Next base: position 3,432 of record NW_024091573.1, read on the forward strand.
TCTCATTTTTGAAAAGTCACCTATTCAATCTCTCACTAAAACTCTCTCTCACTCATTCTTCTTTCTCTTTTTTCTCTCTTCTTCATCTTGACTTATTCTTATTCCTCTATTTATTGGTATCTTGCTCTCTCTCCCTCGATCCATTTTCTTTCTCTCTCTCTCTCTTTCTCCTTAGTATCTTCCTTCCTATCTATATACATCAATTTCTCGAAGGCTCTTCTTCATCTCTTCCTATTTCTTTATTTCCTTTCCTATTGATATTTTACACATTCTTTTTTCATTTTTGGTTTCCTCTCTTTCCCTTTTGTCATCTTCTTTTTATTACTCATTTCTCTCTTTCTAATTTTTGGCCTATTTTCTATGTGTTTGTCTACTTTGGAGTCACCAATTTTTGTAATCTTTCCCTAAATCTTTTTCTTTCTCAGTCACTTCCTTCTCATTTTTGGCTTCTTTCTCTTTCAGTCTTTGGATTTTTCTCGTTTAATTGTTCACTTTTCGTTTGTTTCCTCGTTCGGTTTAATCTATTTCTCTTTTTCTCTGGTCGTTCCTCTTTTTATTTCTTATTCCTCTTCTTTAAAATTTCAATTTTTCTCTTTCTGTTTTCCTTCTCTTTCTTAATTCAATTTACTTTTCCAATTTTTATTCAGTTTCTCTCCTCTCTCCTACCACAGTCTATCCACTTCTTATTTTAGCCTTTCTCATTTTCTTCGAACTTTCCTCGTTTTTTCTCTCTTTCCTCATTCGGTATCCTTCCTCTTATTTTTCAGTTTCTTCTCTTCCACATTTTTCTTCTTTCTACTTCCTTTTTTTATTCTACTTTTCCTCTTTAATCTTTTCAAAATCTTTTCCTCTTCTTATTCGGTCTCTCCTCTCCCTCTTCACATATTTTTTCTTCTCATTTCTCGGTCTCTCCTCTCCCTCTTCACATCTTTTTTCCTCTCTTTTCTCGGTCTCTCCTCTCCCTCTTCTCATATTTATTGTCTTTTTTCCTCTCTTTTCTCGGTCTCTCCTCTCCCTCTTCTCATATTTATTGTCTTTTTTCCTCTCTTTTCTCGGTCTCTCCTCTCCCTCTTCTCATATTTTTTCTCTCTTTTCCCGGTCTCTCCTCTCTCTTCTCATCTTTTTCCTCTCTTTTCTCGGTGTCTCCTCTCCCTCTTCTCATATTTTTTCTCTCTTTTCTCGATCTCTCCTCTCCCTCACCTCATCTTTTTTCTCTTTTTTCCTCTCTTTTGTCGGTCTCTTCTCTCCCTCTTCACATATTTTTCCCTCTCTTTTCTCGGTGTCTCCTCTCCCTCTTCTCAATTTTTTTTCTCTCTTTTCCTCTCTTTTCTCGGTCTCTCCTCTCCCTCACCTCATCTTTTTTCTCTTTTTACCTCTCTTTTCTCGGTCTCTCCCCTCCCTCTTCTCATCTTTTTTTTCTTTTCTCGGTCTCTCCTCTCCCTCTTCTCATATTTTTTCTCTTCCTTTCTATTTCTGTTCCCATTCTAATCTCCCAACAAACTTTTCTAATTTCCTCTTTTTCAATCCAATTTCATTGCATCTAATCCTCTTCCACCTATTTCATCGCTACTTCTTTCTAATCCTCTTCTACCTATTTTTATTTCTCTCTTCTATTCCGTTACACAAACTCTCTCAATCTCTCTCTCTCTCCCTCTTACAGTCTGCCAGTAGCCTGTATTTTGTCAGCGCTGGAAAAGCGCTGACTTGAAATTACTCTCATTTGGTAGCGCGGCTGTATTTCCCTCATGGCTCGGATGTGAATTGTTCCCGTCGGAAAAATGACTTTTCTTTCTGTGAAAATGTGGGCTTATTCATTGTGAACATAGGCGCTTTACCGTGTTTTGTGTTCTCATGTAACTTGTTTGAACGTTTTGGTTATTACTGTTCTCTATTTTGAGGGTTTAAGAGATTTGGAAGCATTTATTGAGTGTTTCAAACTACGTAAGTGGACCCTTCACAGAAAAACAGTTCTACTTTCAGAATAAACTAAAGATTCTAGATAAGAAACATTGATTGTTTCAAATCGTGTAAGTGGAACTTGATCAGATAAACTATTATACTTTCACGTTTAAATACATATTTCATAAAAATAAATAATTAGCTAATTAAGTATCTTACTGAGCACATTTTAAAGAGAAAATGACAGATTATTACAAATATACCTATTTCACCTACCTCAATCACCCACAGATCCATATCAGAATCATGTAAATATGATAAGCTTGCATCTCATTCTATTCAACAATCATTGCTTCATATCATTGAATATTAAATATATTTTGATATATTTCATATCATTATTCTTGAGAAATTGATAATGGTGTAATAACCGAATCTAGTATCTCAAGTTATTATAATAAATTAGTGGTTTTGACAATTTTGAGTCGTTTTTATATTGCTTGTATTTCTCAAAACGTTTCTATTTATCATATTCTTTCTACATTAAATTTATCACTGCAATGAAGATATTGAGATGTTTGTTGTTATCTACATTAACAAAGTAATCCAACTAAATCTAACTGAATGATAAGTACTTGATATTTTGAGAACCATAAATTCATTAGAACAATTTGAGATACTAGTTTCGGTTGTTACATCATATCAATCTATATTTTGCGGTTCTCTAGTTTTCAAGAAATTGATAATGATGTAACAACCGAAACTAGTATTTGAAATAAAAAATTAGTGGTTGTGACAATTTCAAGTAGTTCTCAATCAATATATACGCGTCTGCCTAAGAATTAGTCGTCATCTCTCATGATCATCCCTCTCACTCATTAATCACGCACAAGACTAATAGCTTATGTGGGCATCACCCTCGGTTGGCCTATTATTTTTTTTTTAAATATGGATATCTAACACAAAATCACACTCTCACAAAAACACAGAAAAAGACAGAGGACAAAAAAGCATTTTCAAATTTTTTGGACAAATGATGGGTGTTTTCTCATTGAATTAATATTTTGATTTGATTATTCGACAGTATTTATTACAATACATGTCAATTTGTGTTTAGTAGAATGTATTTAGTCCAGTCAACGAAGGGTTATAAAAGAAAATGTTTTGAAGACAATTTTTGACCCCGCAGTTCTGTTTAGGGTAGTGTAACATATTTAAATCTGGGTAGATGAAAAGCCCTAACAGAAATAGTAATAGGTCTAAAAATAAAGTAATTGGCTAATATCGCCAAGCAGATAATAATCAAGATAAGATAGCATCAACTTGTTCTGGCTAAATGGTACAAGAACTTAAAAAGGATTTGAAGGAAGTTTATTACTCATAAATAGATTATTTATAAAATATTTGAAGATTGAGGTTAGGTAGATGTATTCACAGATCGGTGACCTAGAGATCGATCAAACCGAAGAACGTAGAATCTGACCAAAACCCTTGGCAGAGCTTTATTGCATTCGGATGGTGTGCAATGTGAAAAAACACCCGTCCACGTGGCTAATTATTAGTAGCATGGAATAATATTAATATATAGAATATTAACTAGCATGCAAAGAGCATAAATAAAAAACCAAATAAAAATAATTTAATGTATTCAGGAAATAAGAGTTACCAGGCGCATGAATACCTAATAAAATTTGCATGCACCAATAGTAAAACGGCAGTTAATAGGCGGCAACTGTAGGCCAATTCAAAAATATTATATATATTTATATAAATGTAGTAGATTTTGTGTAAAAATTTGTGTAATCTATGTTATCAATATGGCTCGAATGCAAAGAAATTATTAATCATATAATCTAAGCAATATTTTGGCATTTTTTGTAAGATCTATTTGAATTTAATGGCGGAATTGAGATATTTAAATTTTATGCTAATTTGAAAGTCGGAAAGAGGATCTGTAAAACTTGAGAAGGAAGAACCAGCACTCGCCAGCCAGATGCCACCATAAGAGGACCCCAAATATTTTAGAGCGAAGTACCTTATTAATAATTTTGTAAAAATTAAAGTTAAAGTAAATTATTAAATTCTTAAAAGACTTCGTGATGCTATTGTGAAGCAGAAGTCATTTTTCATTTTTATTAAATTTATAACCCCTTGGAGGAGACGATTCCGGCTACCATATTCCCGGACCACATGGAGTTGGATCGACATCGGCGGCTTACAAGAAGATTTTCGACACGTGAGTGATTAAATTTGAATTTAGTGATGGGCGCCCTAGTGCTTCGAAATAATCTGATGATCAAAGCTAGCTCGCCGAAAGGGTTATTATAAATTAAGAAATTAATAAGAGTAATACTTGCGCAAGTAAAAAATTAGTATTAAAGGTATTTAATTGAAAGAAAAATATATAGATCAATATTTTAGAAATTTCTATTTAATCAAAGAAGTACGAAATCTAGGCTATCAAACGTATGCATACAATATTAATTTTTGCAATACAATTTGCGATAATTTATCATAGTTCTAATTCACTAGATGAATGGCTCTACCTATTCCGTCAGGTGCCGAATCTTGCACCCTGAGATAAAAATATATATTCGATACAAATAAATCTACTAAATACTAGAGATTTTAATATATATATATATTGGATTATTAGTGGCTAATTTATCAAGCTGATCTTAGAGCACATATTTTTGATTGAATTATCCAAGCCGACAAGTATTAGCAAGTACATGTCACAGCTACATGCAAAAGAATGCATATGATTTCAAGATAAAGGCACATGGTAATGATTCGTGCCATAAATCTAGAATATAAAGTTAGCCTGTGATATTTTTATTGATTTCAAATATTGTTCTATTTTTATATTATATTTTTTATCGCTCTATATATATTTTTTGCCTCGATTGATCTTTGCATTATTTGTGTAATATATGTATAAATTTTCATGGTGTGCAATTTATTTTATATTCCTCATCTCTATAGTATAAGTATCATTATATATATATATTTATTATTATTGAATTACAAGAGTTATTGGAGAAGCCCTATCTAGGCCTATCAAGATTTTTAAGACTGAATACTATTAGAAAACCACGCCCTAATTATATTAATCTCATGCTTTACCGACTGATGCCAAGCAGGAGGCTAATCGTTATTTTAATATAAAGAATAACGTGACACAAAGACATGCGTACCAACGTGGGACTGATGATGAGAGCCAAGCTCATTGAATAATTATTTGAAATTAAGTCAATAACCATATTGAAAATTATAGATAACTTATACGAGTTGTGAGGAAAACTGGCGAAGGAAAATTTGTATTACTTTTTGGGGAATCAATAGCTTTAAATAAAGAGAAATTATATGTTTTAAAGAAAATTTTATATTATTATTATTGTAGAAAATATATTTTATAGAGAGAGCTATTATATTTTATGGGCCTAAACTGCTAGTCAGAAATCAATGAATAGTATTATTATATTATAAGAGCTTAAGTAATAAAAATAGGTTACCTGGCTTGTAATGTCCATAGGCCTATCCTCATTTGTGTCCTTATTAATGCCTTGTTGGCCAAAACTTTCACTTTTTTAACAAACACTTGACACTTAATCCATTTTTAAAATATGAGTCTCTTTTCGTCCACGCAAAGTAAGGTAGCAGACACACTGCAGACGGCGATAGTAGCGGAGATCGACGCTGAGGGGGGCGCGATGGAGTCCAACGCCCAGATATCTTCAATCACCGCCAAGAATCCTGTGAACAGTAATAAACCGTTAAATGTCTCCCAAGAAGCAATAAGGAGGGTTATAGTAGAGGGGATGATCAAGTCATTTTCTAATAGTTTAGAAAAAACAATGACCACAGTAATGAAGGACTTGAAGGCGGAAATGAAGGAAATGCGGGAATCACTGAAGGATACATCGGTAAGAATGGGTAAGGAAACTGCGGACACAATATCAGCATCTACCGCTGAAAATCAAGAACTAATACAAACCGATTTAACAGCAAAAATAGATACTGTCACTTGTGAGTTAAACGAAAGAATAGATAACCTACAGCACAAAACACTTCGCAAATTCATGAAATAGCTCACCCAAATTCTGATATAAATCAAAACAAATACAACTTAATTCATTGGAGACAGCCGTTGGAGAACAGCAATTATTTTCATCTGAATTAAATGCCGAAGTAGTAGATAATGAAACAGAAGCTTCTAGTCATTGGAAACAGGCCCAAGAGAAGTTGGTACAACTTGAAAGTCAAATACATCAATTTCCGCACGAGAATATAGAGCCTATTCCCATAGCAACGTTTGATTCACTACACAGTTTCAATGAATTAGGCCGTTTTGACAATACAGACCGCTATCTCCAACCTAAAGAATTTATAGATCAGATAAAACTAGTTCAATCATTAACACCCACCTCTTGGAATTTTTGGCGTCTTCGTTTGACTAGTTTATTGATTGGCGAACCCCTGATGTTCTTTCGGAGTAGAGCCATGAATTTACATCATTGGATGAGTTTGTAGCTGTCTTCCTGGAACAGTATTGGAGCAGAAGTAAACAGTTGGACGTGCTAGCGGACATTATATCATGCGATTTCAACCCTAACTTAGACGGTGCATGTACCACTTTCGTCACTGCCCTACAGTTTAAAAATTCTCAATTGAGCGAGCCCATTAATGAATCGGCATTAGCAAGTATTATTTTAAAGAAGCTACCGTATCAAGTTAGAATGGCACTCGCCACACAACCCATTACTGATTGCAAGCAGCTGATAATCATTTATATGGCATACAGTCTGTGATGGCAATATCAAACCACCGCTCAGACCAGAGATACGCACCAAATCAACATAACTCAAAATTTAATCAGTATAACAGCCAAAATTATGAATCAGTACCATATGATTGCTCACGATCTACCCCTCAATTTAAACGCCGCTATAATCATAATCAAAATAACAGCTGGAATAATAGAAGTTTTCAGAATCGTCAAACAAACCATTATCCACAGCAAACCTATGAAAGAAATTATTATTATGGCCGTGATCGATTAACACAAATAATGATAACACTCAGAATAATTACGACAAAAATTACAAACCGCCACCTCAACAAGTAAGTACAAATTATACATTAGCACATGCAATAGGATTGAATCAACAAAAAAAACCGAACCCAGCACCCAACGACCCGCCACCAGATATACAGAAAACTACAGCTAATAAACCAGGACTATATGATACCCCCGATATAACAAGCACAAGCTCAAAGAAACAAAACAAGAAAATCAAGATATTTCACACTCATACACCACCATTAGAAATGATTTACCGAAAATATTATTAGAAGAAAAAAGCCAATACCAAGATAAACCACCACAAAAACCAGCCGCAAACATCAAACCATTTAAGTATCCTGTTCCCCGCCGAAAGCAACCCGCCACGAAATCACTACCGGCCACAACCTACAACAAGAACGATACACATAATACCGACGAAATACACCACTGCCAAAAATAAACAGCCGCCAGGAGGAGACGCCCCATACTACCGCTTTGAAAGTCACACCCGCGCATCAAGAGACCGCCACCGCACCCGCGCATCATTCGACCCCACCAAGGCACCCAAGGAACCCAGGATAGAGGACCAAGAGGATGACACCAGGGAGGACGGACTACCGGATAAGAGGAGCGACCACCGCAAGGCCCGGAGACGGAGGCGCCCGAGGACACCCGACCGCATCAGGACGAGGAGGACGGATACATCAGAGAGGAACATGCATCGCAAGGCCCGGAGGCGAAAGAAAAGGAGGACCGCCGCGCGCGCATACCGGCCGCATGCACGGTTCAAACGCCCGAAGAGGACACCGGACCGACACCGAGGAGGACAGGAGCGGACCGACGGCGTGCATCCGCGGCACATACGTTTAAGAGAGCCAATCAGCGATGTGACCGGCAAAATGGACGTAAGAAATGGAAAAAACGGATTGAATGAATGTATTAAAATGGAACTGATAGGACTACTTGGATTCATGCATGGAAATAATGAAAGGACTACTTGTGGAGATTGATGGAAAGAAAAGTGGGTAGAAAATAAAGAATAAGGAATTATATTAAGAAAGTGAAAGTACCTGGATATTATATGATGAGAGATAATACTATAAAGAGATGATAAATGTTTTGTTTGGTGTTTAATATTGTTATAATGGCTGTGATATTAATAAAGACTGTGTTGTGGATAGAAATATTGTATTGTTGTTGTTAAATGAATCTATTATTGATGATTGGAAATTTAATATTATAAAAAGTTTATTGTTGTGAGCATAATGAGTTATAAGAACCGAAATCAAGAATATTAGATGAAAATAAGAGGAAGGATGAGTTAAGAGTACAGATTGATTGGAAAAAGAATGGATTAAAAGGAATTATCATAAATGAAGCTGGAATTATTTAAAGGAATACACCAGATACAAGGGCTTTAAATTATGATGAAAAATTATCAATTAGGACAGCCTCACAACGGACAGCAGATAACCTAACAGCCTACAGCAACATTACAAACAGAATGCAAGAAGATACGGGAAAACCACAACAATTCTACATGAAATATCATCAATTTGAAATAAATATGATAAGAAATCAAGGAAAACATTATTATCAAACCGATTACTAACCTTCCTTAATAAATTAATATTGGTATAGGACCTCGTGGCAACAATCCAATGTTTTAATTCCTTCCAGCCGTTAGAAGCCTGCAATAAGGAAAAGAACAATTTTTAAATATGTAATTAAATTATATACATCAGATAAAAAAGGACACAAGCGGGGATAATAAAATTAAAATTTGTTAATTACCTTTTTAAGAGAAAAAATTGAGCAGTTAGGTTAGTTATGAAAGTCGATAGCAAATTCTGCTGTAACATGTACACTATGTGTAGAACAGCGAACAGCTGACCAAAGCCACCCAAATCAAATGAATGTAATGTCTGTTGAACATATGTTTATAAAAAGAAGTACTGTACCCAAAGAGTTATTTATTATTGTTATTTATTATATTTATTAATGTCGATATATTTATTTATATGTTTTTATATTTATTACTTTTAATTATGCCACGTTTGTTACCTGAAAAGACTTAAAGTGAATACCAGTTACCAAAACCAAAGAGCCATTAGCAAAAGAAAGTATTGTACCTGATGTATAGAAAATTATTTATATTAAGACCTAAGAAATACTATAAGATATAAGCCCAGAAGTTTATGAATCGAAATTATTGTCTAAAAGGAATCATTTATGAGAATTATGAAATGTGTGTAGTTAAGTTGGCAGCCCTGCAAGCGGCGAATTCAAAAATTACTGTGTTGTAAATGGTGTCAGGAGGAGTACGTTTAGAAGTTTATATTTATGATATTTTTATGTGTGTTGAGGAGGAGAATTTGTTATTGTTTTTGATAAAGGTATAAAGGAGATGCAGCAAATATGACTGCGAAATGTGATAGAAGTAGGAGAGTATAATTTATAAATAAAGTATAGTGTATATCAATGTATTGAAGGGTGGGTTTTCATTAAAAACATTGTGATTCTCAAATATTTTGAATTCAAACCCAGGGGCGCGTGTAACATATTAAATCTGGGTAGATGAAAAGCCCTAACAGAAATAGTAATAGGTCTAAAAATAAAGTAATTGGCTAATATCGCCAAGCAGATAATAATCAAGATAAGATAGCATCAGCTTGTTCTGGCTAAATGGTACAAGAACTTAAAAAGGATTTGAAGGAAGTTTATTACTCATAAATAGATTATTTATAAAATATTTGAAGATTGAGGTTAGGTAGATGTATTCACAGATCGGTGACCTAGAGATCGATCAAAAACCGAAGAACGTAGAATCTGACCAAAACCCCTTGGCAGAGCTTTATTGCATTCGGATGGTGTGCAATGTGAAAAAACACCCGTCCACGTGGCTAATTATTAGTAGCATGGAATTAATATTAATATATAGAATATTAACTAGCATGCAAAGAGCATAAATAAAAAACCAAATAAAATAATTTAATGTATTCAGGAAATAAGAGTTACCAGGCGCATGAATACCTAATAAAATTTGCATGCACCAATAGTAAAACGGCAGTTAATAGGCGGCAACTGTAGGCCAATTCAAAAATATTTATATATATTTATATAATTGTAGTAGATTTTGTGTAAAAATTTGTGTAATCTATGTTATCAATATGGCTCGAATGCAAAGAAATTATTAATCATATAATCTAAGCAATATTTTGGCATTTTTTGTAAGATCTATTTGAATTTAATGGCGGAGGATTGAGATATTTAAATTTTATGCTAATTTGAAAGTCGGAAAGAGGATCTGTAAAACTTGAGAAGGAAGAACCAGCACTCGCCAGCCAGATGCCACCATAAGAGGACCCCAAATATTTTAGAGCGAAGTACCTTATTAATAATTTTGTAAAAATTAAAGTTAAAGTAAATTATTAAATTTCTTAAAAGACTTCGTGATGCTATTGTGAAGCAGAAGTCATTTTTCATTTTTATTAAATTTATAACCCCTTGGAGGAGACGATTCCGGCTACCATATTCCCGGACCACATGGAGTTGGATCGACATCGGCGGCTTACAAGAAGATTTTCGACACGTGAGTGATTAAATTTGAATTTAGTGATGGGCGCCCTAGTGCTTCGAAATAATCTGATGATCAAAGCTAGCTCGCCGAAAGGGTTATTATAAATTAAGAAATTAATAAGAGTAATACTTGCGCAAGTAAAAATTAGTATAAAGGTATTTAATTGAAAGAAAAATATATAGATCAATATTTTAGAAATTTCTATTTAATCAAAGAAGTACGAAATCTAGGCTATCAAACGTATGCATACAATATTTAATTTTTGCAATACAATTTGCGATAATTTATCATAGTTCTAATTCACTAGATGAATGGCTCTACCTATTCCGTCAGGTGCCGAATCTTGCACCCTGAGATAAAAATATATATTCGATACAAATAAATCTACTAAATACTAGAGATTTTAATATATATATATATTTGGATTATTAGTGGCTAATTTATCAAGCTGATCTTAGAGCACATATTTTTGATTGAATTATCCAAGCCGACAAGTATTAGCAAGTACATGTCACAGCTACATGCAAAAGAATGCATATGATTTCAAGATAAAGGCACATGGTAATGATTCGTGCCACAAATCTAGAATATAAAGTTTAGCCTGTGATATTTTTATTGATTTCAAATCTACAAACTTTTCCCCTATAGCCGATTTTGAGCTTTCATTGTCTGGAATAGTTTAATTATATTATCGTCTAAAATCAAGTCAAACTTAGGAGGTTGAGAAAGTTGATCTTCGAATTTTCAAGATTTCCACTTCAGGATGATAGCTGCATAACAATAGAGATGAATATTATGAAACAATGCGGATAATGGAAATGTATCTTGCAGATGTGTCAAGAAGCGAGTTGAAGATATCGTTGGTTTTTCTGTTGCTCGTGGAGATGGAAATCAAATCTATTGACAGCAGCTACCCGGAATCCGGGAAGAATATTATTGTGAGACAATTTTGCGGCAAACGTCACAACACAGAAACAGAAGTCGATTGGAAACCGATACTGACAGATTTCACTGCAGTAAAGTGAGAGCGGAAGAGAGAAAAGTAGCAAAGATAGAGAGTCAAAGTAGAGAGTGGTAGAGAGAGAGAGAGAGAGAGAGAGAGAGAAAATAGCAGAGTGAGTGAGGGGGACGAAAGTGGCATAGAGAGGAAGAGATTGGCAGAGGAAGATAAAGAGGCGAGAAAAGGAAAGAATAGTCAGAATGGGAGAGAGTAGAAGTCATAGGAAGGAGAGAAAGGTGGCAGAGAGAGGAAGGGATTGGCAGAGAAAGAGAAAGAGGCAAAAAAAGGAAGGAACAGTCAGAGTGGAAGAGAGAGAAAGTCATAGGAAGGAGAGAAAGGTGGGAGAGAGAGGAAGGGATTGGCAAAAGAAGAGAAAGAGGCAAGAAGAAGGAGCAATGGGCAGTGTAAGAGAAAGAGGCAGTTGGAAAGAATAGACAAAGAGAAAGAGTGAGTAAGGAAAATCAGAGGAAGGGTGTAGCCGAGTGGAAAAGAGAAAGTCATAGAAAGGAGAGAGTGTTAGAGAGAGGAAAGAGGCAGAGAGCGGAAGAGGGAGAGAAACAGTCAAGAAGAGGAAGGTAATGGCAGAGTGAGAGGAAGAGGCAGTTATATGAAAGGGAGAGTGAGAAAGAGTCAGAGGAAAGGTAGAGCAGAGTGAAAAAGAGAAAGTCATAGAGAGGAGTTAGTGAGAGAGGGAGAGGTGGAAGAGAGGAAAATTGATTGGCAGAGGAAAATAGAGAGTCAGAAAGAAGGAGGAATAGACAGAGTGGAAGAAGAGTCAAAGAGAAAAAGAGAGAAATTGAAAGTCAGCGAGAAAGGGTAGATCAAAGTGAGTAAGAGAATGTCATAGAAAGAAGAATGTGAGAGTAAGAGAGATTGATTGACAAAGTGAAAAGGTTTGCAGAGAGAAGAAATGATTGGCAGAGGGAGAGAAAAAGGCAGAGGAGAGGAGGAATTGGTAGAGTGAAAGAAAGAATAGGTGAGAAAGTGAAAGTCAGAGTAAGGGTAGAGCAGAGTGAGAGAGAGAAAGTCAAAGAAAGGAGAGAGTGTGAGAGGAAGGAAAATATGTGCAGAGAGAGGAAACGATTGACAGATGGAGGCAGAAAGAGCAAGGAATAGGCAGAGTGGAAGAAAGAGGTAGTTAGAAAAAAGAGACAAAAATTAAGAGTGAGAAAATGAAAGTCGAAGAGAGGGTAGATCAAAGTGAGTAAGAGAATGTTATAGAAAGAGAACGACAGAGTAGTAAAGGAGAAATAGTGTGTTTAAGATCTTTGGTTTTGAGTGATTCTCTAGGCCAGAAGTGATGTGAGAAAATATACAGAAAATATGTGGACGGATAGAAAATCAGGAAAAAGAAGGATAAAAATATCTAATGTAGCAAAGTAAGAACAAGAAGATATATCTAGTAGGAGGAGAATGTTTCCAGAGGGGAGAAAGAGAGGAGAAATTAAAAAGGACCAAGCCACACGAAGCATTTTTCAGCAGTTTTCAGGAGCTCTGACAAGTGGGCAGAGCAGGAAGCTCTCCGATTGGCTGATTATTTCATTGTCAAATTATATTCGTGATTGTCAATAAATGGAATAGATAAATATACAATTGGCTGATTCCCGACTACCAACTCATTCAGCCAATGAGAGAGCTTCCTGCCCTGCCGACTCGTCTGGAAAATCTTGAAGAAACGCTTTGAGTGGCTTGCCTTTAGAATGGGATTAAAGGATCAAAATGAGAAGGAGTAGAGAAAGAAACGTTGGGGAAGAGGAGGTAAGGAAAATGATTAAATGAAACATGAAAATTATGAGAGTTCGGATGAATTTGAATTACGGGGACAATGGAAGTGGTGGATTGGTCGATTGATTGAGTACTTTATTTATGTAGATTACAATATATACTGGCTTATGTACACTTATATACAATAGCTTACAATACAGCAGAGTTTTAGATGAATTTACATAACATAAACTAAGAAAATAATTATTAAACTGTACAATGATATGAAAAAAATCAACTTGGAATAACTATACAAGATAATATTGCAATGCATCTACATAAATTAGCGGAGCTTTGGACATATCGATGTCCATTCTTTGGAAAGATATTAAATGGATAGAGGAGAGAGAGATAAGAATAACAAAGAAGATAACAGAAAAGGGAAGGGAGAATAACAAGAGAAGACTATTCAGACTAGAGGTACAATGAGAATAAAGAATACTACTATTTCAGGAAACATTGAATTTGAGGAATGTGTTCATAACACAGAATAGGATGGGAAAGAATACTACAGTTGTTGAAAACATAGTTTATGGAAAAACGAATAAATTGATTGGAAAGATAGCGGACAACAGGAAGTTAGTCATAAAAAGTTAGTGAGGGACAGTTGGAAAATACTATGAAAAACTGCGATGGAACGGATGATGGTAACGATCAAAAGACAAATACATAAAGAAAGAAGAGAAAGGGAAGAGGTGGCGGAGGGTGAAGAGAAGAAAGGAAATGTGAGAGAAGGGGGTGAAAAAGGAAGAAGACGGAAGAAATAGAAATAGGAGAAAGGAAAAAGAAAGGAGATAGAAATGAAGAAAGGGGAAGGAGTCAGAGAAGGAGAAGGAAGAGAAGGAGAAAGAAGAGAAGGAGAAGGAAGAGAAACATTAAGAGCTGAGAGTTGAGTAAGGAAAGTCGAGAAAAAGAAATCAATACAAGGATGAAGACACGGAGAAGCGGAGGGAGCAGGAGAAGAACGAGGAAGATGGAGAGGCAGAATATGGGAAATTTGAGAAGAAGGTGAAGGGGAAAAATAAGATAAAGAAGGATGAGGAGGTGACGAAAATTATTTAAAGAGAGAAAAAGGAGGAGATCGACGTGGAGGAGATTAACGAGGTATTTTTTTCCAATTTCAATTTTCAATTTATTAAAAACACACAAAACAAGACCCAAAAAATTACGAAACAAATAAAACACAATAAAATGTTACAAATATAAAAAACCATGGGCGTTGTGGTTGGGTGTGTTGGAGAAGAGAGAAAAAGAGAGGAAGATACCTAGCCAACTATGGTTTCCCATGTAATAGGCAGGCAAAGAAGAGAAGAGAAGCATATAAGCGTATGGTGTCGCAGTGATTAGGGCAACAAGTCAAGCGTAAAAGAATAGAGCCTACACAATTTGGATTTGTCATAATATTCATATTTTATATTATGACAAATCCAAATTGATAGGCTCTATTTTTTTACACTTTTTTACCATTAACGAGGTGAAGGAGAAGGAGGAGGGGAAGAAGAAGAAGGAGGAGAAGGAGTAAGAGGATGAGGACGAGGAGAAGAAGGAGGAAGGGTCGTGAAGCAGGAGGAATAAGAGGAGGAAGAGGATGGATATTTGAAGGAAAAT